>NW_028301576.1:25382500-25660000 GCF_042242905.1 Orbicella faveolata
TAAATCTTACGGGTACCTGATATTCCCTTACCTGAAATAGATTATCCAATTAAAAAAAAAAAAAACGGACAAATGGTAGTTATAGTGAAAAAACTACTCAAATTCAAGCTTACCTTGAATAGCACTGCCATCTTAAGCACATATTTGAGGACAGTTTTTATCTCATGTAAGAATCGTTGAAATGGCCCGGCCAGTGTTGCCTGAGCCCAAACTGGTCAACATCAGTGTGAGCCTCTTTTGTTTTCATATTATATTGAAAGGCTACAAACAATTTATGTTTTCAACAGAAATAACTCTTGGCTTTCTTTGGATCAATTTTTTTTTATTTCAGTGTTATAGATGGATAGTTACACTTGGAATACACTTGTATGCATCTTGTATGATGTTTTGGCATATTTTTTGGTGACCTGTGACCTGTAAGAGAAACCTGCCATCTCTGGGCTTCTCGGGACAGAAACGAGCTATATGACCTTGTTGGGTGCAGGTGAAGCAGGTAAGATTTTCTTTTCCTCTTGCTGGTGGTTTTAGCTGTTGGAAATTGTCGTCTGCTTTCAAAATGGAGTCGTTATTGTCTGCTGTTCTTGCTTTCTCAGTGCCTTCAAAGCTTCTTAGAGCAGCTTTGAATTCGCTAAATATTTGTTGCTTCTCGCTTTGTGTGACAACCACAACAAACGGTTTGTAACCTTGAGGCAATCCTTGGAGTACCTTTGCTATAAGAAGACTGTCAGTTACAGTTTCTCCCGCATTTTTTAAAGCTGTTGCCGCCATCTCCGCTCTGATTACATAGTCAGTGACAGACTCCTTCACCAATTTAACTAAGGATGTTAGTTTGGTGTAAAGTGAAATCACACGGCCCAGTCCCAGCGTAATGTGCTCCTAGAATCTGCAGCGCCTTTCTTCCATCGTCAGTTGCATCTCTCACTACCAGCACTAGGCTTTTGTCATCTAGGAACTGGATTAGTTCGGCAAACGCCTCCTCGTTTTCGCTAGCATTAGCTTCCTCATCCCAGCTCTTGTACACAAGAATGTCTCTCAACTTTTGCAATCTCATGTAGCCAAGGAATTTGACCTCCCATTGCTCATATTTTTGCTCATCCCCGTCAAAAATTAATCTTCCAAATCTTCCAGGAACATCTCGTCTGGCCCCATAACCTGTTGAATTCACTTCTTCTGTCATGATGGGATGGGATTTTAAAGATTCAAAGATCACACTCAGAACAGTTATGTTAGACCAGAAAGAACAAGATCCGGGGATTTTGTTATTACACTTATGTACTACATGTATGAGGTCATATTTTGTAGCTGATGCGTGCAAAGTTCAGATCAACCAGCAAGTTGGAAATTTTGCAACCCAAAGGAAATGCTGGGCATAATGTGTTAGACCTTAAAGAAATGTTGGTATCAGCTAAAATCTATGTTGGACCCCTTCAAAAAGATTTAAGACTTGAGCAAACAGAAAAGCCATCATTGCTGAGTTCTCCACTCATTATCACCAGTTTTCTGTACCACAATATGCTACTTTTGATATATTGACATTAAGCCGGGGGATGAGGGTTAGTGTGTGTTTATGTCCTCTTCTTTTACTAGATGCCTTTCTATCAAGATGGATTTTAATCAACCTATTAGATAGGTCAATCATATCTGTGAATTTGAATTAAGTGTAATGGTAGAAGATGACAATTCTTGCAACTGCATCCTTTTGTAATTCTTAACTCTTTTTAATAATTTATCCCATTAGTTAACTGTTATTAGATATGCATAATATAACAATATCACCGCTGTAATTATTTGGTTTTCAACTGTATTATATTGTTAATTATATTGTCAGGCCTTTTAATAGTTCATTAGAAAGTAGTAAGTTATTAATTATACTAAGTGTCCCCAATTAGGAGAGGGTTTTTTTCCCCATCAGCTAGATACAAAGACACGTTAATAAAGTTTAGGTATGTATGTATGTATAGTATTATTTTGTTTACTTTTTTTCTCTTATGTTATATTTATTACTGTTTTGAAAGTTTTTGAGCATATGTGGTCATAGTGAAAGAGCTTCCATGCATGTGTCACTTTGCCATTTAGCTGCCTCCTCAGGCTTGCTCTGGCCTTGTCCCCAGTTTTACCTGAAAAGCTTTTTTTTTCAGTTTTTTTACCTGAGTGAGTGTGAGTGGCTTGGGACAAGGCATTTTAAGCTATTGTTGAATTGTTGTCTATAAGTAAACAGAACAGGCTAAGATACAGTATGGCCATCTGTGGTCATATTAGTCATTAGACACTGGCCCGCTAGAGAGGTGTGTGAAGTGTGGGATCAGGATTCAGCTTTCAAGAATGACGCAGCACATACAAGATTGTGGTGGTGGATCAAGTGCAAGTGCAAGCACAAGTAGTGTAATGACCCTGACATGTTGGATTTTAGTGGATCAAGTAAAGTAACCACTATTGTGAATGATGACTCAAGTGATGAGGATAACGCCCTGTACCCATCAAGACAGGTACATAAAAAAGAACAGTGAAATGCTACATAAAACACAAGCCTTGTGACACTAAATCTTATAACACTGGCTACATTATAAAAAGTAAACTGAGAAAATAAAGTGTGCTCTGCAGTGTGGTTAGTTTTGCACAACTCTTTTTACCAGGGAATGTTGTACATCAATGATTCATGTTGAGTGGAAATTTCTGACAAGACAACCTGTAAATCTCTTTGGATGAAGTGGAAATTATACACACCTAGGTCTGTCCCTCCCCAGGAACAGAAAACCATCAGTATTATGACTATGGTGCAATGGGCTAATAATTATTTGTAGAAATTCTCTTTTCCTTTTCAATGTTTTCTTATGCATAAAATTTAATTTCCCTCGCTACACAAGTATAAAAATGTTTTACATGTTGATCCTGGGGATGAAAATGAAAAGGTCCGCTGCAGATGTTACTTGGTTGTAATCATACTTCAAAAATCTGACATTTTAAGGATAGCAGCAAAAGAGTGCAGTCAGTCTCACTGCCTTTACAGATTTACAAGGAATTTCCCCTGTTGAATCAAGCTCTAACCTACAGTCACCTCTGGACATTGGTGGTAGTATTTAAGAAGCAATAGATCTACTTTTGGAATCAGGTCAGTATTAGGAACCCACAACACCTTATTGTGCCGTGAATGTTTATTAAAATGTTATTCCTTGAAGAGGATGAAATTGCAGTTGAACTGCTAATAAGCAGTCAAAAGCTTGCAATATCTCATCTCCTTGTATATGTTGTAGGTCAAAATGAAATTTCTTTGTCTCCTAACCCTAATTATTCATGGGTCATGAATAATAATGAATTTAGAATCAAACCAGGTTATAATCATTTAGACCTGAATTTCATTTTGACCTGCAACATATATATACTAACACCAATAATAACCACCTTTGTATGGCGTGTTTGATTTGTTGATCAAGTAAATGCAAACTAACCATCTCATTACATGTTTGTAAATGTACTGTCAAATTGAGGCCTAGCAGCATTCAAACTTCACTGAATTTTTTTCCCAACATGCAGCTTCTTAGGTTGTTGCATAACATGCGACATATATATTTCTCCTAGATTTAAAATGAGTCTGCTTGCTATGTACATGTAAAATTATAGATGATTGTATACTGAGAATCACGAATGTGAATAGGTTCATTTACTGTTTGGGTCATTAACATTTTGTCATATGATTAATTGTAAAATTCAAATGCTGGTGACAGGGATAGTAGCTCTACCGAAAGTGGTAAGCCCAAACGTCAGGTACCTTCAACCTTGCGAGAGTTAATGATATTAGTGTGATAGAGCACATGGATAATAGACTCATAACATCACTGTTTTCTTCCAAGTCAATATAATCAATACTATTCCAATTTATGTCAATCAGGGCAGCTACTTAAAAAAAAACAACAACAACAATGGCCCAAAATCAAGGGGGAAAATTTATTAGAAAAAGGGCATTTATTGGAAGGATTGCACAAAACGGTGTGCAATGTTAATTCAATACACTATTGACAATTATTGTACCATTGTCTCTTTCACGGGCAAGCCATCCATTACTACACGTGTACCCATGGCTGTGGAAATTATGCAGTCCTACAGATGCCAGACAGAGCAAGGCACAGCATATATTGATGTTAGCAGAATGCTGCTGTCCATGCTCTGCCAAATAATGACAATTTACAAGAACCCTCGATTAACTTGAAGAAATGTGTAAATGTTCACTTCCACGGAGAGCAAGGTGCTGACTTGGGAGGCCCCACTAAAGCAATCTTTAACAGTGCCATTAGTTCCTTGAGCAAAGTTGATCCTGTATTCAATATGCAGTTGTTTGGTGGTCAAGATGGACGTCTAATCCCCTTTTATGGAGTAGATGCCATTTCTTCAGGGTATTTTCAAGTAGCAGGGAAACTTGTGGTACATACTTTGAAGCATGATGGCCCAGGATTGGTAGGCTTATCTCCTGCTGTAGTTAAATACCTTAACACTGGTTCCTTGGAGGAGGCAGTGACCCTTGTTACTATGGATGATATGACAGATCTCGAGCTGAAGGGACTCCTGGAAGAAAAGGCTAGATAGGCTACAATAAAAGTTGTGTTGTTATAATGCTTAAACTGGGTCAGTTTTCCTGGCCATTGGATGCAATCCAATATCTCTGACCTTATGAATCTTACTGTAACACTTGCCATGTATCAGGCAGCTTGCAAAATCCTCACACAACTTTAAAATATCCATTGCCCCAATTTCTAGAGAGGTAGCCATCACTTTCTCCTTTTCTACGACTAGCCTATTACAGTAAAATAGGAAAATATATTGATTCCACTCAATGTTCTTTAGGGCTGCACATTAAATACCTATAATTTTCAAAACATATCAAGCCAAATACTGTGTACTTGTATTGTTACTAAGCAGAATGAACATTGCTTCATCATGTCCTTTAGATTAAAAAAAAAACAAACCATGAATGAGATAGATGGTGAAGCAAAAGATAAGGTTGAGGAGTTGCTGGTCTGACATGGATCAACAGATGCAGTAGCACTGAGTGATGTTAAAAAAGAGAAGGCTATAAAGGATCTCCTTGTTGCCAAACACTTGGTTAAGAGAACAGTTGCCCTTGACTCGTTCTTCTGAGGTCTTAACACACTTGGATTGGGTGATTTGCTTCGCAAGCATCCCTCACAACTAAATTTGTATTTCCCTCAGTGGAAGAAGCTTCGGTTGACATGGACATACCGAAAAGCAAGTTACTTCAAGCACATCCCAGCCATGAAATTGTTGGTGAAGCTCAAACACAGGCTTGAGAATGGTTTCTTGAGTATGTCAACAACACTGGCTCAAATGTAGGTGAGTAATGTGCATACACTTAATGATTCCCATCTGAAGGTAAAACCGTTTAATTCTTTTGTTATATTTGGCATTATGGTCTTCAAACTGAATTCTAATCACAAATGCAGATATCTGCTAGATGTTAGAATGTGAACACATGGAATGTCAAAATAAGTGTTTAGAAACATGAACAAGTATATGTTGGCCCTCGTTGCCACAAAAGAATAAGGCAAGATCAAAACATAGACTTGTCCAACTGTTTTGTTTTCTTTTCGGTCTCTCGACCTCGTGGTCGACTACTTTCTACATATCATGTGACTGACTGTGACTGACTGTGTGGAGCTGGGGTGACCCCTACATACTCCCCCTCTAAAATGAGATGTCTTCGTGGTCATTGGAATGCATTGCTACAGCTTCCTACATCTTAGCAACAAAAACTACTTTGAAGGGCGATCAGGTCCTAACACTCACAACCTACCTGCTGATAAGATAACAAATAATGACGAATTACCGACGACAGTGTTCTTGCACGGTTTCTAAATTGCTTAACAATTTATCACTGAACAAGTCTCTGTTTTTCTTCGAGAAACAAAACATGATACCAATGTGTTAATAGTTCAATCAAGTCCAATAAAGTTCAATGAGTTGAAGTCTCTAATGCAGACAATCTTGAAGTTTTCTTAAACAACCATTGGTGGCACACGCTGGTAAATGTTTGGGGACACAAATGAAACAGACGCTAAGTACACTGGTGTATGATAAGGTATCACCCAATGATTGTGCATGGCTAAGGTGCCCTAAGGTGTCGCAGGAAACCATGGTGAAGAAACAGAAACACTGGCAGTTGTAGCTGGAGTACTCAAAGTACAAATTGGATGGTAACTTGAATTTCCAAGATGATCATAACATAGAATATTTGGTGGACGGCTGTTTCGCACAGGATAATGAGATCCTGCTGGCTCTTGTGGTAGTAAGGGTTCCTGTTCTGTTTCAGAGTCAGATGGAGAATAGTCTTCTGACACTGACATGTCATCACCATGTTCTGACAAATCCTGCATATCGTCAGGCAACAAATCTTCTTGGGCACCATCTATTTGCTCTTGTCCACGATTGTATGTTTCTGCTGTTGGTGTTGACATTTCCAACTCAGTGGGTGAGAGGCCAGGTAGCTCCCCTTCATCTCCACTGTCACTACCATGCTGATGAACCTCTCTTCCTTGGTTAGCAGGGGCTGACCTTCTCCTCTCTTGGGTATGCTGAGGGAGAGGTTGTGACAAATCACTTTGTAAGAAGTCACAAGGCAATAGAAGATTGCTGTGGAGTATTCTTGATTTGCCTTTCCGGCCTTCTGGCGTTACTTCAAATACAGGTACGTCTCCCTTTTGCTCCACTATGAGATGTACTTCTTGCTCCCAATGAGATCTAAGTTTCCCAGGACCACCACACTCTGAAAGGTTACATACCAACACTCAGTCACCTGGCTGTAAACTGGAAAACAGTACTTTTCGATCATATTGCTTCTTTCCATCCTCTGATGACTTGAAGATATTCTGCCTGGCTATTTCATAGGCATCTTTCACTGCAACTTTCCATTTCTCTGTGCACTCTGTATGATTCATACGAGTGTCTTCACGTGAAAGTCCAAATATTAGGTCAACTGGGAGGTGTGGTGAGCATCGAAACAATACATAGAAGGGAGAAAACCCGGTGGCATCATTTCTGCTGGAGTTATATGCATAGACAACTTTGTTAAGTGAGTCCTTCCACTTGTGTTTCTGGTTTTCTGGGAGAGTTCTCAACATATGCAACAGTGTTCTGTTAAACCTTTCTACCTTCCCGTTTCCTTGGGGGTGGTACAGTGTTGTTCAGAGACGTGTTACGCCACTAAGGCATCATTCACACTTGGTGCGCAGGCACTGTACCCGGGCATGGAGCCTGACGGGCACCACTGTGAACACAATGTTTTGTAAGTGCCCGAGCCAATAATTGGGCACAGTGCTTGGGCACGGGTACAAGGTGGAGACCTTGTACCCGGGCACTGAATCGGGCACGGGCACAAGTCTGCACACGATTTTAGTGAGTGCCCAAGAACTTTACCCACAAACCCCTGCTCCAAGCAGTTATTTTACCCACAAATCCCTGCTCTTCAGTTTCAAAATGGCGGAAGGTCAAAGGTGGATGAGAGAGCAAGTTGATGCTTTAATCGACGTTTACAGTGACGTTAGAGTGCAGGAAAACGTGGAAGGGATAGCAACAAAGAAGTTTATGGTCAAATGCAAAAATTGATGAAAGATGATCACGACATTGATCGAACAGTGAAGCAAGTGGAAACAAAATTAAAGAAGCTAAGGAGTGGATATAGCAAGCTAAAAGATAATCATCGGGATCGGAGCGACCATATCTGACAAATGCTTTAACCAGTGTAGAGAAAGTAGCCTATGAATTCTGGGACAAGCTGGATCGCATTCTTGGTAAGTCAAATTGTAATAATTCCAGACTGAAAGTGAGCTTGTTTCTTGCACACAACCCCATCAACTTTGGTAGCATCCATATGATAATCGTCATCGCCACATATATCAATCCTATCTGAAAACATTCTCAAGTGTCACACATCTCCAAGGAACTTTTCTTTCACCGTTCATTATCTTCTTAATTCCCTTGGTTGGAATAGAATAGATTTTGGGACAAGTTATCAATTAGAAGGGCAAAACAAAAGGCAAGCTTAATGTACAAGTGCACTCATAAACTCGTCCCAATTTATCTCTGCAATATGTTCGAATTATGATCTTCGCGACGCCAAGGGAAAATTATCCCTTCCAAAACCTAGAACTGACTACCTGAAGCATAGCTTTAGTTACAGTGGCGCTCTTTTATGGAACAATCTTCCTGAGAAACTGTGTACAGCAAATTCCTTGGGTCTCTTCAAGAGAAAAATTCACAGGTTGTTTTGTGAATAGTACTCCCACATGGCAAATATGTAAACCGGTTGTAGGATATTTTTATATGCTATGTTAAACTGATATTTTAACCATGTTTAAATAAAGTTCTTGTTGTTGTTGTTATTATTTTTAATCAAACCAGATTCAGTTCAAGTATTCTGTTTCCTTGCCAGCAAAACTTACTTCCTACTGGTATATTTTAATAACCCAGGTACGCATCCTGTTGAAGATCCACCTGCAGAGCACCTGGTTGAAAGTTCAGAACAAAACGAAGAACCTGCCACCGAGGATTCTAGAGAACCACACAGTGAAACTGATGGTCATGGTCAGGAAGCAGCAAATAGTGAAACAAATGAAGAAGGAACAAATGGCAAGCAAAAAGGAAAACCAGAAAAGAGAAAACAAGGAAATAGCGTACAAAGATGTCCCAGGAAAAAGAAATGTTTGTGTGATGTTGTTGAGCAATCAAATCTCCATATGCAAAGTCTCAATGAAAGTCTGGCAAGTAGTTCAGTTTCAAAAGAAACGCGAGCTCGTGAAAGGGAAGAAGACAGAATTTTTCAGGAGTATGATGGGAATGACTCGGCTCTTAGTACAAGGAGCTGGTCCAGGGCTGGGCCATTCACCAGGCCTTCAGCCCATGTACCCACCACCGATGTCCTTTGGAGGATATGTACCACCTGTACACAGGCCATCAACTCCCAGCTCCTTCACAACAGATCAAAGTACATCTGGTGATGAAGTGTCAGACCTTTTTAGTCTGTAGCAACATCTACGCATGTTACTTTTCTTCCATTATTAAGAAATAAACCTGACTGGTATTACTAAATAGGGATATCATAGGGTGGCTCTTTGGTTGGTTTTATCACAGTTTGACTGATGTATGTTGTTCAGTTTCCATTATGTTACTTAAAATCTTGCATGGCCAACCAGCAAAAATGTCAGTAAAGCAACATTGGCTGTCACATACAGCTTGCAGAATTATAGAGTGGAAGCACTTCCTGTTGAAGTAGTCTGTGTGATGTTCTAATGGAGCTTTTATGGGAATGTGAGTTCCATCTATTGCTCCCAAGCACTGTGGAAAATTCCACTTCCTTTGAAAGCCATTTATGATCTTCTGTAAATCTGCACCACCTTGGAGCCTACTGATCATATGCTTCTTTGATCGCACGAAAAGTTGCATAGCTTCATTCACCTTTTGGCATGCTGTTGATGCGCCGACTCCAAACTTGTCTCCTATTTCGCGGTAGTCCAAGCCTTTACCCAAGCGCTTCAGAAGCATTGCCACAATCACCCTCACAGAGACAGGTTTGCGCAATCTAGTAACCATACGTTTAAGGCCCTCCATCTCACTTACCAAATGTTCGAACATATCTTTTGAAATGCGATAGCTTTCCAACCACTTTCTCTCAGGAAAATGAAGGAACTCATCTTCCAAACCATGCTTATATCGTTGAATCTCCCATGTTCTTCTTGTGGGTTCCTTTGTTGACAGAACGTCTCTCAACTTGCAAGCAATTGAAAGGCAGGTGGTCGTAAAAATGCGCGTAAATTTTAGTCTCTCTTCTTCGTATCTGTCATCTTGTAATTTCCTCATGTGGAAGAACATCATCAAAAAGGTACAAACAGCATATAACATGCTTATTTGTACATTTAAGAAATACATGTGCCTTCAATACATCGTGAAATATGCGAAAGTTTAAATGTCCTGACAAGGTACTGGGCACCGAATGTGAACACGCATTCAAAACTGGGCACCGAAGTCTGAACAACGCACAGTTTCGCACCGGTGCCCGGGCACCAAGTGTGAACAACACCTAAGCTTTTCCAATCTGTGAAAGAGTTTATTCTCAAACTCCTGTCCTTGATCATGAAGTATCTGTGTTGGGAAACCAAACCGGAGCACAAAGTCATTAAACAAGCGATCAGCTGCAGCCTTGGCTGACTTATTCTTTGTTGCGTATGCTTGGGCGAAACAAGTAAAATGGTCAATGATGACTAAGATATACTCATAACCACCAGAACTTTGCCCTTCCAACATCATCATCTGTCTTTGAGAATGACTCGGCTTCTTCTGCAAGCATTTTTCTTACTATGAGACGTTGTTCCTCAGTGAGGTCTTCAGTGTCAATATCAGGAATGTAACTACGTGGCTGTTCTTCACAAGTCATATTACTGCCTTCATTAACACATTGTTCTGGGTTTTTGTACTTCTTATACAAATCGATGGGGTCAAAGGCTGGTAAAAGGTCCCGGTGAGAGCTACTGTTGCCACTAGGTAACTCATAAGTGCCGAGAAATGCCTACCGTCTCAAAAAGGCTCTGCCAGCAAGTCATATGTCACACCTCCATGTTTGGTGACCCTGGTAATACGATGTAGCTGAGTGACAATGGTGAAAGGCGAGCTTCCAGCGCCTTTAAATATCTGGTACCCGTGGCTAGGGGAAGGACACCCCGACAGAAAATCCCTGTCGGGATTTTCAAATTTGAAAATGTGTACAAATTAAAAGTGGCTCTATTTACTCATAAAATTTTAAATGACTCAACAAACATTCCAACTATATTCCATAGAACCCTTACTCAGGCATCTGAAGTCCATACCTACAATACAAGATTTGCTGTGAATTTGAATTTTCATAGGTCAAAAGTAAATAATAACTATGGGTCCTCTACTTTCTCTTTTGTTACATCAAAACTTTGGGAAATTATTCCAACAGATTTTTAAAAACTGCCTTACACTTCCTTTTATAAGCAATATAAACTATTCCCTTTAAATACTCAATATTACTCTTCTGCATTATGATCTATTCATTTACCTTGTTTATTTCTAATACTTTTGTTATTCACATTTTACTTCCTTTATTGCATTGTTTCTATTAATTGATGTGTCTTGTCTTTTATTTTTTAACGTGTCAGTGACCAACACGATAGCATATGCTTCTTTGGTCACTGAGCACATTTTGTTTTGGTTTTATTATTATTATATTTTCCTTATTTTAATTAATGAATTTTTTGTAATAGTGTGCGATAGTGAAATATGTCTGTAAAGTGTCAATTAATAAAAAATCTGAAATCTGAACCTGGTCCTCCAGGTTGGGGGTTGGGCATGGGGCCAATCACCCCATCCCGTAAAAGCAAGGTGATTACGGAGACCGGAAATTGATGTCAAGGCCACTCTTTTGAGTGTACCGATAACTACCAAGGAGCGAGATCAGCGGCCTGCTGTCTTATGGGAGACGACTCCATCATCCTGATGGACAGCAGTATGAGGAATGCAGGTGAAAGCTGAAAGGAAACTTGCATGCGGATAAGGGCATTGACTCACCCTAAGAAGACAATGAGAGTGGGATGTTGCAACGTGCGTACCATGTACAGCACCGGAAAGACTGCTCAGGTTTGTAGAGAGATGGCAAAGTACAAGGTGGAGATCCTAGGGATCAGTGAGTGTCGATGGACAGGGTCTGAGCAGGTTGGGACACAAACAGGAGTGAATATAATATTCGCTGGCAGAAACGATAACCAACACCAAAGCGGTGTGGCCATTATGATGAGCAAGGAGGCATCTAGGGCTCTAGAGAGCTGGAACCCTGTGAGTGACAGAATAATAACAGCCAGGTTCAAATCCAAGCACATAAAAACAACCATTATTCAAGTCTATGCACCGACCAATGACGCTGACACCAATGAAAAAGACAGGTTCTATGAACTACTGCAACAGGTGTATGACAGGACACCTTGACATGACATCATAATAACTATGGACGACTGGAATGCAAAGTTAGGGCACCAAATGGAGGGCGAAAAAAGGGAGTGGTTGGTAAGCATGGTTTAGGAAGCGACAGATCTGATAATGGTGAAAGGTTCATAGAGTTCTGTGCGGCTAACAACATGGCCATTATAACGACCATCTTCCCCCACAAAGACATCCATAAGTACACCTGGACCTCTCCAGATGGAAGAACAAGGAATCAAATCGACCACATAGCTGTTAATGGAATATTTAAGAGATCGGTACAGGACGCCAGGGCTTTCAGGGGAGCCGACGTTGGAAGTGATCACAACCTGGTTGTTGGAAATATTCGATTGAAGCTAAGTGGGGTGGTTAGAAAGCAAGGCGAAACGACTGCACGGAAATATGAGCTGAGCAAGCTAAAGGTGTCTGAGATTAGACAAAGGTTTGTCTTAGAGCTTAAGAACAGATTTAGCTGCTTGACAGAAACTGAGTCTGATGAAACAGGAAATGACGACACCCAGACTGCCGAAAGCGTCGAGGAGAAATGGTCGAATATCGAGAAGGCCAACTGCGAAACGGCAAAGTCAGTTCTTGGTCATAGCCAAAGGAAGAGCAAGACTTGGATAAGTGCAACAAGTTGGAGAAAAATTGACAAAAGAAGGAAATTGAAGAAGATGGAAGAGACAAGATCAGAAAGGATAAGAGAAAGGAGAATAGAATACAATGAGAAAAACAAGGAAGTAAAGAGAAGCTTGAGAGCAGACAAGAAGGAATGGGCAAATGCGCTTGCTAGGGAAGCCAAGGAGGCTGCAAGGAATGGCAACCTAAAAGAGGTGTATGAGGTAACGAAGACATTATACAACGACCGGCCACGAAGAATGAACATGATGAAAGACTGGGATGGAAAGCTATTAACAACAGAAGAAGAAATCAGACACAGATGGCAAGAACATTTCGACAATGTCCTGAACTGGCCTGATCCAGTAGCCCCCGCAGTTGTTGACGATAGGCAGCAAAACGGAATAGATGTAAGCGACGAATGTATCACTTGACAGGAAATAAAGCAGGCTCTGAAGAACATGAAGAATGGCAAAGCAGCTGGAATGGATTCAATCACAACAGAGCTACTGAAGGCTGACATAGAGACAACTGCGTGCCTGCTAGAAGACCTATTTCGCACGGTGTGGGAGACAGAGGAAATCCCGGAGGACTGGAGTTGCGGTCTGATCGTTAAGGCATAGCCTCGGGAACATTGAGGGTCTTGGGGAAACAAAACTCACTGTTTCCCTTGGGGCCAGTCATTAAGTGCTTAAAATGTAAATGAAGTTTGCACAGCGATGACTAGTCTCCTCTGCGGCCATTTTTTTAGGATGTCACGCAACGCTCTCCTTGGGGGATAATTGCGTGACATCCCAAAAAAAGGCTTCGGAGGAGACTAAGCGATGACCAGCTGAAAATTGATAAAAAGTTTTCGTTGACCCTACCCTGGTGGAAAAGTTTGTGCAACAGGTGTTCACATGACCAGCTGCGCAAAGTGGAGGCGGAGGAGAGAGAGCCTAGAAACAAGGTTGTCGAGCACCGAGGGTAGCTGACGGTGATCGCTGAAACTACAGTAGAAAGTGCGCATTTGGAAGAGTAATCATTAAAGAAAAAGGTGAATGAACCACAAGTATCAAAAACTGTGTTCAGCCACCTTAAGCGTGATCCCTTTTCGCATGATGAGGGGAGGTGCGGTGGCCTCATTGTTAGTGCGCTGGTCTCCAGATCGAGCGGTCTGGGTTCAAGCCCTGGCCGGGGACATTGTGTTGTGTTCTTGGGCAAGACACTTTACTCTCACAGTGCCTCTCTCCACCCAGGTGTATAAATGGGTACTGGCAAACTTAATGCTGCGGGTAACCCTGCGATGGACTAGCATCCCATCCAGGGGGGAGTAGAAATACTCCTAGTCGCTTCATGCTACAGAAACCAGCATAAACTCCAGCCTGATGGGCCACTTGGCTTGTATGCAAACTTTACCTTTTTTTAACCTTTTCACGTGATGCCCTTCAGTGTGATACCTTTTCGCGTGATGCCTTTAAGCGTGATACCTTTTCGCGTGATGCCTTTTAGCGTGATGCCTTTTCGAGTGATGCCTTTCAGTGTGATGCCTTTTAGCGTGATGCATTTTAGTGCAATGCCTTTTTGTGTGATGCCTGTTTGAATTGGTTAGTTGACATTACCACAGAAAAAGGAAAAATTGCTTAACAGCTTAAATTCAAAACTGATGCTCCTAACATATAGCATTTTTTATTTGTTTGGTTTGAAAAACAAGGAAAGGGCTGGTGCATTTTACTAGCTTGCTGTGAAATTGTAAGGGCTGCCCCATGTAGAATAGACAGTGGGCATAAACTTAAATAATCAGCCTGGTCTTAGCATCTGTCATTGAAACCAAGCAGTAAATTCAACAAAAGTCTGATCATAACAGACTGAAACAGCAGCATACATGTAGATTGTGAAAGGCAAAAATTGCTTAAGAGCTTAAATTCAAAACTGTTGGTTCTAATATATAGCATTTTTTATTTGTTTGGTTTGAAAAACAAGGAAAGGGCTGGTGCATTTTACCAGCTTGTTGTGATATTGTAAGGGCTGCCCCATGTAGAATAGACAGTGGGCATAAACTTAAATAATCAGCCCGGTCTTAGCATCTGTCATTGAAATCAAACAGTAAATTCAACAAACGTCTGATCATAACAGACTGGAACAGCAACATAGATTGTAAACGGAAAAATTGTTTAAAATGCTACTGTGACGAAAAATCAATTGTACTTTTTCTTTGTATTTGCAAACTATGTAACTGAACCACTAATGGACTGAAGGTTTCAGCCTTCATTTCAAAAAGACACCTGTTTATTTTGACTGAAACTTTCCTAATTAATGGTCTGCCATTACTAACTTTGACATCTTGAGAGAGCTGGATCGAGGATAAGATGACGTCAAAGACTCACAAAATGCAATGTGTGTGCACACACCTAAATTAATATGCAGCACGGGAGTTTCGAACTTTCAGACTTTTAAACTCGTGTTTTGCATGTACAATAAGCTGCATTTACACCCTGCAATTTTAAGCTAGTGAGTCTTTGACGTCATCTTATCCTCGATCCAACCCGGTTTGGCCCCAGCCTGAAAACTATGAATCAGCCTTAAGGCTGTAGTTGGAAACCCTAAAATTAATGCACCATGTATTAGTCTGCCCTCTTACAGATAGTAGCAGTATGAGGGAAAAACATGACCCAGTTATGTTAACAAAAGAAAGCGATGTGTCAGAAAAAAGTTCCATTGGCACAAAAAGGCCATATTGGTGAAAGCCTCAAATCAAAGGGCAAAACCCAAAGGTTTGACATGGTTGGCCATGTATACATGTATGACTGGAAATTAAATTGTTAAAGACATGAATACACGTCTGTTTCCATTTTTGTTTTAACCACATACCATGAAAGTTTCATTGACTGTCAAAAATGCTTTTCTGTTAAACAACAACAACTAATATTATTATTATTGGCTTTCCATTGTTACACTTTGAGCTACTTTGGTGCTGGCTACAAAAGTCGTGTCAATTTCTTGACCAATTGGAAGTAAAACCAATGACTTGCTTCTATGTGTAAATTGAAGTAAACAAACAAGTACATTTAAACCTGGTGGGTTTCCCAAGGAACCCATCTCTTCTGGTGTGTTGTTTACTGAGTCTTAAGAAAATGAGTGTAGCATTGTAGTATTGATGAGGCTGCTTGTCATGCCTTTTAGGGGTTAAAAATGCAGTTTTGGTACCCCTTAGGGTGTTTAGCCTCCAAAGGTCCACACCAGGAGCTTTTGTGGTACCTTTTAGGGTATCAAGCTGAAAAAACCATGACAGGATATGATGTGTTATGTAAGAATCAGTACCTCTAATGCGAGGATTTTGAGCCATGCCTACAAAACAGGATGTTGGTACCTCTTAGGGGTTCTTTTCAAAATTTCTGACGAACACCCCCGTCTTTTTTATATGGGCATTGTACACTTTCTTTACACCAGTCCCATGGTGTACATGCAAACAAAGCTTAAGGTGATGTCTGGATATCAGAGCCCTGAAGAATAGCCCTTCAAAAAAAGGCCTTTCAAAGGTAGACTGAACTGACCTGGTTAATATCGTGCATGAAATTGCTCACACCAATAAATTTTCCTAAAATTTAACAAAGGTACTGTCGTTGTCATAACCCCTTCATATCAGTTGTGTCTAGGAATAGTTTATTTCGTTTCAAAAATCCAAAAAGAAGAAAAGAATGTTAAGTAATGAAACCTATGTGCTGTGCTTTGAGCCCATTAAGGAGTTTTTGAATATGGAACAATTTAATTATGTATGATTTTGGCAAAACTTGATAGAAAAAGAAAGGCCGAAGTGTCCTTAGAATACGTGTCTAGAAGCAGAGTTTTAAATATTAAACCTTACATCAGTGTTCATGAGAGATCTTGCATGAGGCAAAATGGTATAATAATTTGAGCCTTAGCCCTGTTGTGGTTGTTACATTTGGAAAAAAGAGGAAGGAGAAGAAACCATTCAAGAATGGAAAAATTGGGCATATGCATGTTAGGTAACATTTTCTTTCCATTGTGACTACAGCAAATCAGCATTCCTGTTGTTAAGATGTTGCATCTTTTATCAGTAGGACTGTCAAGATGACTCATCTTTTGCCAGACTCTATTTGCCATTGTCACAATAAATCTAGCAGTCCACTGGCAAATATAAAGCATTAAATTGCAAGTAAAACAACAAGGCTATGGCTCAAGAAACTTTGTATTAGGACACTGCCAGCTTGTATCTAGGAGTAAGCAATCAGCTTTTGTATTTTATGTAGAGACTTGTGACTTCTCTA
The DNA here is from genome assembly GCF_042242905.1 of Orbicella faveolata. NCBI lineage: Eukaryota > Metazoa > Cnidaria > Anthozoa > Scleractinia > Merulinidae > Orbicella > Orbicella faveolata. The sequence goes on from NW_028301576.1 coordinate 25,399,384, forward strand.
AATTTAATAAGGTCTAATTGCAGAATTGCATGCATTTTTACAACCAATAGCCAAAGCTTTTTCTTGAAATTACTAGCTGAAAAAGGAAAAAACAAAGACTGGGTATGTTAACAATTTCTTAGCATAATATTGTGAGGACAGCAACTCAGTATTCCTGTTGTTAAGATGTCAAATCTTTTATCAGCAGGACTGCCAAGATGACTCATCTTTTGCCAGACTCTGTTTGCTGTTGTCACAGGAATAAATGATGGAATCTCCTGGTTTACTGGCCAAGACAACAACGGCACCAAAAAGTAATTTCTAAGCCTAAAACCGAGAAGGTTATGGCTTGAAAAACCCCTTTTTCGGCCTGTTGAATAATAGAAGTGACTTTTGCCCTCTTGTATTGTAATTTGCCTAAGCCTTCCTGTGGTGATATCTTTCATCCAAGAAATATTTTTGGCTCCATCTGAAGACGCCTGATACCACATCCCTCCATCAATTTCAGACCTATCCCATGAACCTATTTAAGTGGGTGAGGACAGCAGAGGTGATACCCTCCCATTTCCTGTACCTTTATCTCCCTACTCCTGCCATTGTCCATCCTGCTCTCATCCCCTGCAAATTAGGAGACTCAAAACACATCCTAGTCGTTTATCTGCCTATGCCTTTCTTTTTTTTCAGCCTTGTTCCTAGCCTGTAACTCATATTTTGACAGTTGAGCCACAACAATTCATGGCTAACCACTATAAAAAGTGTGGTGTAAATGACATTGCAAAAAAGGCCCTCTTGAAGGCCCTCTAGACACTTGAACACTGCGAGTTTTGCGTGACTTGAACACTGCGAGTTTTTGCATTACATTATAATTCATTGTGTCATACATGTAGTATGTTCAGCTTCTTGTGCGAGCCTGCAATGCTTGTGGTTGCCTTGTGGTTACAGTTGGCCGCCATGTTTTGTAAGGACAGAGATTTGGTGATTAAAGCCTAGTATTTCTGCAGGCAATCGTCTTTTCTCATTTACAACAATTTAATCACCAATCTCGATGGACAAAGTACTCCGTCCGGAGCGCCTGGAAACGGACCCTAGCAGTGGCGAAGCTTCGAAAGAATGGCTTTATTGGAAATGAACCTTCGATAACTTTTTGGCTGTCCTACCACAAAGAGACCTCGACAAGCTCTCGGTACTGGCGAATTACGTTTCTCTCTCAATCTTTCAACACATCGAGGAGTGCACCGACTATGAGGCAGCCGTAGAAATATTACAAGCTCTTTTTGTGAAACCTCGGAATGAAATCTTTGCCCACCATATCCTTGCCACGAGGTGCCAGCAACCTCACGAAACTTTGGACAAATTCCTCCAAGCTCTGAAAACACTTACCAGGGATTGCAACTTCCAAAGTGTCACTGCTTCTAAATATTGCGAAGAAAGCATCCGTGACGCTTTTATCACTGGTTTACGGTCACCTTCAATCCGCCAGAGGTTACTGGAGAATAATACGCTAGATTTGAAGGCCATATTTGATCAAGCTCATTCTCTGGAATTGGCTATGCGTAATTCCAAGTCCTACTCTGGTCCTCCATCTGTCAATGCAGCCATTCCACCCACCACTACGGTGGATCAGGAACAGATAGATCCCAGCACGCTAGCTGCGGTGGGACCAAATGGCTCACCTCAAGCAACTACTTGTTTCTTGTGGAAACAGCAACCATCCTCGTTCAAAATGTCCTGCCCGTGATGCAGTTTGCTCTAATTGTCAGAAGAAGGGCCATTTTGCAAAAGTTTGCCATGGAAAGAAGATGAGCAAGAATAAAGTTTCAGCTGCAGCCTCGTCTCCTACACTTGCCACAGTTGGTGCCCCTGAATCCCTTTCGAAGTCTTCAGGAACTGTAATCATCCAAGGACTGGAGGTCAAAGCCCTCTTTGATAGTGGTAGCACTGAAAGCTTTATTCATCCAAGGTTGGTAGAGAGGGTAGCTCTTACCGTTCAGCCTTCATCTGGTACAGTATCCATGGCTACATCAGCATCTCGTACAGTTAGTATCACCGGTACCTGTGTCGCTGATCTCTCCTACCAAGGACGTAAATATGCAGATTACAAACTGTCCGTCTTGCCTGGACTTTGTGCTGACCTAATTCTTGGTCTTGATTTCCAATCCCAGCATTCAAGCATCACTTTCCATTACGGGGGCTCTGAACCACCTTTGGCCGTCTGTGGTTTTAGTAAACTGAATATAGACCCACCTGAGCCATTTGCGAATCTGACTGCAGACTGCCATCCAATTGCCTCAAAGTCTCGAAGATACAGCCAAGAGGATTCCGCTTTTATTGACGAGGAAGTGAAAAGATTACTCAAAGAAGGCATTGTTGAACCAAGCCTTTCACCATGGCGGGCACAAGTCGTAGTGACTAAAGACGAGAATCACAGGAAGAGGCTAGCGATCGACTACTCGCAAACAATTAACAGGTTCACACTTCTAGATGCTTTCTCATTGCCCAGAATAAGCGACATGGTCAACAAGATGGCCCAGTACAGAGTATTTAGCACAATCGACCTATGTAGTGCGTACCACCAAGTACCGCTTAAGAAGGAAGACAAGCCTTACACAGCCTTTGAAGCTCGAGGAAATCTCTATCAGTTCACTCGCCTGCCTTTTGGGGTCACCAATGGAGTAGCCTGTTTTCAGAGAGAGATGAAGTTTGTAGATGAGAATGATCTTGAGGCCAGCTTCCCTTACCTTGACAACGTTACTATTTGCGGCAAGGACCAAGAGGACCATGACACTAACATGGAACATTTTCTTGAAGCTGCCAAATGCAAGAACCTCTGTTATAACACTGAAAAGTGTATCTTCTCAACCCGGCGTCTCCCCGTCTTCGGATACATCACCGAGGAGGATACCATACGGCCGGATCCTGATCGTCTATGGCCCCTGTGTGAACTCCCCATTCCACATGACTCAAAGTCCATGAGCAGGTGTCTCGGGTTATTCTCCTATTATTCACAATGGATCCCAAGGTTCTTGGATCGAATCAAGCCAATTGCTTCTTGCAGGTCGTTCCCTCTGCCTCTGCCAGCTGTTGAAGCATTTGAAAGTCTCAAGAAGACGATAGAAGAAGCTGTTGTCACCGCTATTAATGAGACCATTCCCTTTGAAGTCGAAACTGATGCGTCCGAAGTAGCGCTAGCAGCCACTCTCAACCAGAATGGAAAACCTGTCGCCTTCTTCTCGCGAACTCTCCAAGGCAGTGAACTGAAGCATGCATCCATAGAGAAGGAAGCCCAGGCCATAATAGAAGCGGTGAGGCATTGGAGACACTTCCTTACTGGAAGACACTTCATCCTGAAAACTGACCAGAAATCGGTGTCCTACATGTTTGACAAGCAGCACAGCATACATACATACATACATACTTTATTGACTTTCCGCCACAGCGGAAAGATAAAGAACGAGAAGTTCCTGCGTTGGAGACTCAAACTCTCCTGCTTCAGTTTTGATATCGTCTATCGCCCCGGCAGAGATAATGTCCCAGCTGACACACTGTCCAGGACTACGTGTGCCATGGCCACTGAAGATTCCCTCTTTAAGCTTCACGAAGCACTCTGCCATCCAGGCATCACCAGGCTAAACCACTTTGTGCGAACCAAGAACTTACCTTATTCCCTCGATGAGATTAAGAAGATGACAAGCCGGTGCCCTATTTGTTGTGAATGTAAACCTCAGTACCATCGCCCAGAGAAGGTTCCCCTTATCAAAGCCACTCAGCCATTTGAGAGGATCAACATCGACTTTAAAGGCCCTCTTCCGACAAATAACGGAAACAAGTACTTCCTTATGGGTGTTGATGAGTATTCCCGGTTCCCATTTGTTTTCCCATGTCCTGATGTATCCATGAACACAGTCATTAAGTGCCTTAGATCGCTGTTCTCACTTGTTGGAATGCCAGCATATGTCCATTCAGACCGCGGAGCTTCATTCATGAGCAGAGAGTTACGGGAATTCCTGTCTTCAAAAGGAGTAGCTTCAAGCTGAACTACCAGTTACAATCCAGAAGGAAATGGGCAAGCAGAGAGATGCAATGGTGTGATATGGAAAGCAGTTACTATGAGTTTGAAATCCAAGAACCTACCATTCAAGAACTGGCAGGATGTCCTCCCCGATGTGCTACACTCTGTTCGTTCTCTTTTGTGTACTGCCACCAATGAAACTCCACATGAGCGATTCTTTGGTTTCTCACGCCGATCGTCAGCTGGCGCCTCCATTCCCACCTGGCTAGCTACACCTGGCCCAGTGTACATTAAACGCCAGGTACGCACAAGTAAGATGGACCCTTTGGTTGATGAAGTGGAACTACTCCAGGCAAACCCTCACTATGCGCATGTGCGCTATCCTGACGGTAGGGAGACGACAGTGGCCACAAAGCATCTTGCACCCAAGGGCCACATGGAAGTTGTCGAGGCCCAGCCAGCACCAGAATGTATTCCAGAGGAAGCAGAGAACTTGCCCCTTGACACACATGTGAGTGTTATGCCTGATGCAGAACCATCGTCTGTGCCCGAACCTGAACTTGAACCTGAACTTACACCAGTACTGAATTCAGAACCTGTACATCGCTCCCAACGAGTTCGTTGTCCTGTAGTTAGACTTAATCTTTAAAGGACAGGGTGAATGTGGTGTAAATGACATTGCAAAAGGCCCTCTTGAAGGCCCTCTAGACACTTGAACACTGCGAGTTTTGCGTGACTTGAACACTGCGAGTTTTTGCGTTACATTATAATTCATTGTGTCATACTGTAGTATGTTCAGCTTTCTTGTGCAAGCCTGCAATGCTTGTGGTTGCCTCGTGGTTACAGTTGGCCACCATGTTTTGTAAGGACAGAGATTTGGTGATTAAAGCCTAGTATTTCTGCAGGCAATCGTCTTTTCTCATTTACAACAAAAAGGTTTCAAATTTCCCTAGAAGTAAGCCTCAGTTTTTTAGCCCAAGGGCGAATTTTCTTTTGCTTGTCGGCCCAGTATTCTCAAAAGACATTAAACGCAAGTCAAATTAAAAATTGAGTTCTTGATTTTGAAAGTATTTGAACACTTAATGAATGACAAAATTTAGCATCTTGCATTTCTCTCCTTGTTCCTGCGCTCTTAGAATTCCTGATTGCCGCCTTTTTTTCTAGGAATGGTGGATTGGGGCGAGCAAATAGAAGTCACTTCACCTGGTATAGATTTGAAGCGCTCGAGAAACAATTCTTCAATAGCATGAAAAAAAACATGCAGTCGAAGATTGATACAAGAATGACAAATCTCCGTCTCAAGGCTTCCCCTACAAGAAGATATTTATAAGGAGAAAAATCTGACACGTTCATCAGAACTAAAATCAGTTGAACAGAAATGTGAATTTTGCATCAAACAAAACAAAATTTGATTGGAAACAAAGGAAACAGCAAGTCAATTTGTTGAACTTGTAGAGTTTACGTCGATTTCCCGTCGAACGTAGCTGATGAAATCGGAAAAGTATGATATCAGTAAAAAGTCTTAAGGTTGCGTTTTAATGATAAACATCATGTGGAATTTAAACCCTCTCATACTAGCAGACTTGGTACGGGTGGTTAATTACAAATCAAAGATCAATTTTCTTTCTGGACAAATCAACAATGACGTTGCCGAATTGTCATTAAAACGATGATAAGATTATACCAAAATGACAACGTCCACTTGGACACAAAAAGGCATACAGTCAAACCTGTAGTAAGAGGTCACCCTCTATTAGGCAGTCACTTGTACTAACATACATAGATAAACTTTATTGAAACTCAGAAATTGCTTCCCTTGATAACTGTGAAGTCGACTTCCATTTTAAGCGGCCCCACAGAGCTGTTTCTGTTGTTTTGACCGGTATTAAGCCCTCACTATTTACAAGGAAACAATTCAAATACATCAAATATAATTAGAAATGACAAAAAATTAAGGGAATTACAGTGGAATCCAGTCACCAATGGGCCATGAAAATTTGGCCGTATTAACTTTCATGACTGATATAATTAAACTGAGTTACGTCTTAACATAGACTTTCGAAAGTAACAACCCTCATTACTTTCGGAATTAGCGGCCTTTAGGGCTCATTACTTTCGGGCAGCAAAAAATGTTATATGAAGTAGATACGATTGAGCTCTTAACAAAACAAAAGACGTAAATTCGTAAAAACAGTTTTTTTAACATCAAACTTCACAAGTTCTTCGTTCCTGTTTAAATCTATGCTGCTGCTGCGTGGGTGGGCTCTTCCTTCTTAGATCGTGTTGTTAGCGGTCAGCAGGAAAGCTCGTCAGATACTGTAACCTGTTTAAGCCAACTTCATGATACACTGCTACAGTTAGTCTGCTGTAACCATTATTTCACTGTGTTGGTCGAGTTTTTTAAATTTGAAGAAACGTTCCTTTTAATACGCTCCTATTGAAAATGAAACAAAGTTGTCGATTTTAATTTAAAGCAAAGTTCCTATTAGCACGTCCCTGTAGATGGCCACGTTAATGGGGGTTTTCTTATATATTGTCTGGGCGTTTTGCCGGGGCAAAAATAGTGGCCATAATAACAAGGTGACCTCACCTGAGGCGGGGTTCCACTGTACATAAATTGTTTCCATAAATCTCAAAATCTCTCGAAATAAATCAAGTTTAGACATGTGGTTTATTAAAGATAGTTAACAATAATCTCATTGCCATGCAACATTCTACGTCCAATTTGAATTTTACGTATTGAGCAGTCCACAACCAGGTCACTTGGCCATTCCCCCACTGGTGACCACCGAAGAAAAATAAAATCATTAGTTTTGTGCTGCCGATTTCAGACCGCAGAAGATGATATAATAAGTTCGGAGTTGTCCCGTGAAGAATCTCTAGCGAGAGAAAATGACAAGGCGCGCAAAGCAGTCGTTCATGGACAAATGAAGAGAAGAGAGCGGTCCTGAGTCATCTAGGGCATCTAATAACTTCAGGTGTTGAGCCTGGAAAAGGGCCATGTGAGGAATGCATCCAAAGGAGCCAAAGGGTGTTTAGCAGTGGCTCATGGACGGCTGTGAAGTATTTCATGAAGAACGAGGCTGACAGACGAAAACAGTGGGTCAACAAATCATCAGAGAAAAGTATCTCCCTACGGGCAAGCAAACAAGCGTACAAGAATTTGATTCTTTTGAGATAAATGGTATGTAAACCAAGATGAAGTTTTCATTGCTGAGCAAACAACGCTTTAAACTGATGATTTGTCAATATTCAGTGGTAATAATTCCCATTTATACGACTCCTCGCTTCATTGATTGATTGCATGGGCACTCAGCAGTTTGTTATAGCTTTCTTATCTAACCGTTGATCTAGGTAGCGCCACTTCATCAGTATGAGAAAACGTGTTCATTCATCTCTAACAAGATTGGCGCCACAAATTTTCTCAGGTAATCTGATATTCTCTTTATTGAAAATTTTTTGGCTCCATTAAGTCCTTAACAATGCCCCTACATTTGTTGTCCTGTGAGAAGGCCTATTTTGCATGAGCTGAAGAAAAATTTCTGTGAAAGCCACAAAATAAATCCTTTATAGACCTCTTTAGCTTCGCGGTCACGTGGTCTACATTGGGTAAACAAGACATTCAAGATGGTGGGCACTAATGAATTTTCTGTTGTAGCGTGGACAAAATCATTGCAAAATCTTGCTAAAGTGTCCGCAATTACAATAGTAAATCATCTAAAAGGATGTGGAAAAAAAGAAATTGGAGAAAAAGGTTATAAATTCTTTACAGAAAATTACATTCATGATGTATTTGTGAAAGAAGAAGACAGTAGATCGAGGACTTGTTATGTCAAAGGCCGTTGTTTCGAAAGCCAGAAGAAGAGCAAAGCTCCTCATACTGTAAAATTGAAGATTGCTGCAGACAGAGAAGATAAAGGAAATGTGGAAAAAGCAGAATGCTCATGCAAAGCGGGGTAAATATAACTCGAAGTTCCACCACAATCACAATATAATTATCATGCTGGTGTAGGCTGTGACTTTAGGTCACATTCCACAGGTGAGGATTACAGGTCGCACGCACACATCGAATAATAAGCCGAAAAGTGTTTTGTCGATTTAAAACCGACGATAGTTAACTGGGCTTTTTGAACCTGCCGTAATTTTTGTTATCAAAAATACAAAGATTTGTGTTTTGTTTTGGACGCAGTAAAATTTTCATTAAATTTTATCCCAATTTTGAAAGCTCTAATTATGCTTTCATTAAATCCAATGGTCAGTGTGCATGTTAGCAGGTGAAATGTTTTTTTTGGTAAAATCTGTTTCCAACCTACATTAATCTGCTTTAACCTGTAGATAGCAATTTTAGCAATAATCTGAATTATTTTGAAGTCCAATAAATTGTTTGTAAATTATGTTCAGGTTGAAACAAATCAGCTTAGGTTGGAAACAGATGTAACCCGATAACCAATTTAACCTGCAACATATACAATCACGTTTCAGTAATGTATGGAAATCAATCTTTTTGCATTGTTTACAGTGTGCAATTACTAATACAGAGTTAAATTTTAGTCATATTTCCATGTGTATGTAAATGTATTGTATTGATGAGTTGCAATGTGACAAAATACAAATAACTTAATTGCAGGGTTGGAGGCCACTGTAACCATATTTTTGCCTTGTTGTACCTGCTAAATCATTGGAGTATGTTGGGGATCACAGGGACCCCAGCACATCAAACTTGTACAAGTGTGCCACAGCAGTGGCACAAGCCATGAGGTGCCAGTATTGAACCAGAACCAGTAATGAAATGTACCTTTGTCAAAGCCTCATCTGACCAAGGTGGCAAGCGAAAACTGGCTCCAGTAACTTGTAAACTTTATGATGCAAGGGGTAAACATCTCAAGTTAAATGGGTGGAAGCAGCAAGATGTCATGGAAATGTGTCATTATCTTTCAAACAAAGAAAAACATTCCCCTTTTTCATACCTGATCAGTGATCAGGAATGTTCAACAGCTACACATACTGTTTTGGGGAATGTCCCTCTTGGTTCAACTTTAGGGTATCGACTGACTGATTTAAAGGAAACCAATACAACCTTTGCTTTTTATAAACCAAACAATTGTGTAACACTTCCAAGGGATCAGCAACCACAGGGAGTTTTGGTTTTTCCCAAGATTCCAATTTCTAGTGCATGCAGTCAGCCATTTATTCCTCCCAGTAGCTTTGCACATACAATGTCAGATCCAATTTTGCAAAGCATTAGCATAAACATTGAACGAGCTTGGGACCTCCAGATCAACACTGTTAGTCAAGCTCAGGAGCCCACATGGTTTGAAGAACGTAAACTTCGACTAACAGCTTCAAATTTTGGGAAAGTACTTCATAGAAAAAAAGACCCTACAGAGCCATTTCTTAAAAGTATTTTTGAAGCTAAGGATCTTTCAAATGTAGCATCAAATTGTCATGGAAAAGAAAATGAAAAAGTAGTTAGATCTCACTTGCAAGAAAAATGCAGAAACACTTGGATAAGAACTTTACAGTATATGACAGTGGTCTTGTTGTTAACCCCACCCACCCCTACCTTGGTGCTACCCCAGATGGTAAGGTGTTTGACCCAACTTCTGACCGTCCCTTTGGATTACTAGAAATCAAGTGTCCCTACACTTGGAGGAATCACACCATGGAAGCAGCATGCAAGGATAGAAACTTCCCCTGCAGTATGGTTGATGGAGTCCCAAAGCTTAGAACTGATGATAAACAGGGTTATTATGCACAAATCCTGGGACAACTTGCCCTTAGTGGCTTACCTTGGTGTGACTTTGTAATATATCTATCAGGATCACGTAGTCTTTTTGTACAATGTATTAACTTTGATCCTACCTACTGGAACAATACACTGTTACCTAAATTAACCATGTTTTATTTTAAGCATTGCATTCCATTCTTGAGCAAAGAGAGGGCAACATCTGTTAATCCATGTGAACAGTCACTTTGCCACACCTACAGTGTATCCCATTGAGAGTAGTAACTGTTAATACTGCATCAACATTAAAGCAAGGAAAACAAGTGTATTTGTTATTGTTACAAACAAGTGCATTACTTAACTTTCCCTGGTAGCATTAGGTACAGGGTATTTAATGTATCTCACGTTTCTGTCACTGTTTTGTTTTGCAAGTACATCTTGATTTTTAAGTTAGTCTTTGACTTCCTCAGCTAAAATAGGATCCATAAAGTTTGAGAGCAAACAGCACACTGTTGAAAGTTGATTTATGGTTCCCAGTGAGCTGATTGGGAGTCTACTGTTGAAAATAAGAAAACGCCTGACCTTCCCAATGGCTCTTTCAACATGAATCCTGTGTTTAGCTATTGTTTGTGTTCTTATGACTTCATTTTCATTAACACAGTAAATGGTTTGAACCCAGGAGTATCAGTAGTTCGTATAGTGTGATCGTCCGGGTGAGTGTAGTTCTGAAAAGAACTGTTGTTGGTGAGTGACGTTTCGACAACCTGAGCGGAAGTCATCTTCAGAGTCAAGTGAATAGTGTTTGTCAGTCGATGATCTTGTAAGTCTGGTCCGTTGAATGTGATTGGTCAGTATAGCCATGATGGTATTGGCTGAAAGACTCGTGTAAAGTTTGTCATCAGTCATTGGTGGGTTTCGATCCGTCTATTGTTAGTCAAGTAGGTCGGTTTTGGTCTGTGTATTGTTAAGTCGGTCTGTTAGAAGTCCGTTTGTCGGTTTCATTTCTGTCGTGGATAAGTCGTTTGTAAGGCACCCGTAGTTGTTGACATCTGTTAAGAGGCGTTTGTTCTAGGTTAGTGTACCAGCTTTCCAGAGTCAGTCGTTGAAAATAGTTTGTACTGTAGGTTAAGCACTGAGCAGAGTCCCAGTCAATGTTGTGGTTTGTCAGTTGATGATGTACAGCAATGTGATTGTTAGCATCACCATTTCTCGTGGCTCGTTTGTGTTCAGTCAGTCTCGTGTTAAGGTTTCTGCCAGTCTCACCAATGTAGGAAGCCTGGCAGTCGGAGCATTTGATCTTGTAAACTGCTCCCTGTCTGTCATTAGGTTCGTCTCTGTCTTTCACGTTGGTCAGTAAGTGTCGTAACGTAGTTGTAGGTTTGTGGGCTACACAAATATTGTAGGGCTGTAGGATCCACGAGATGGTCTCAGAAGTGCCCTTAATGTAAGGTATAGTCACTGTAGTAACAGGCGTAGGGTTCCTGTTCGTAGCGTCAGCTTCAGTAGGTCGGTAAATGTTTCGTCTAATAAAGTCAGCGTTGTAGTTGTTTTTGTGAAAAACACGTTCAAGGTATCTGTTTTCGTCACGTAAGCTGTCCGGTGTGTCACAAACTAATTGCACTCGTCTCGTCAAAGTCTTTATAGTCGTGGCTTTGTGTGAAGTCGGGTTGTAGGATGATTCGTCGAGTAATCTGTCGGTATGCGTCGGTTTTCTGTACACTGTCGTTCGTAGTTCGTTGTTGTCGCAGCTTACCAAACAGTCTAGAAAAGGAAATTTTCCATTTTCTTCGATCTCTTTAGTAAACTGGATGTCGGCGTTCTGTTTGTTTAGGTGGTCGTGAAAATCATCAATTTCGTCTTTGTGAACGGCGGTAAAGGTGTCGTCAACGTAGCGTAACCAAAGCGGTATCGTTTGTTGGCAAGTTGCAAGGGCGCGTTCCTCCACGTGATGCAACACGTGGAGGAACACGTCCTTGCAACTTGCTGACAAACGATACCGCTTTGGTTACGCCTTTGGTGAGACTGGCAGAAACCTTAACACGAGACTGACTGAACACAAACAAGCCACGAGAAATGGTGATGCCAACAGTCACATTGCTGTACATCATCAACTGACAAACCACAACATTGACTGGGACTCTGCTCAGTGCTTAACCTACTGTACAAACTATTTTCAACGACTGACTGTGGAAAGCTGGTACACTAACCTAGAACAAACGCCTCTTAACGGATGTCAACAACTACCGGCGCCTTACAAACAACTTATCCATGACAGAAACGAAACCGACAAACAGACTTCTAACAGACTGACTTAACAATACACAGACCAAAACCGACCTACTTGACTAACAATAGACGGATCGAAACCCACCAATGACTGATGACAAACTTTACACAAGTCTTTCAGCCAATACCATCATGGCTATACTGACCAATCACGTTCAATGGACCAGACTTATAAGATCATCGACTGACAAACACTATTCACTTGACTCTGAAGATGACTTCCGCTCAGGTTGTCGAAACGTCAGTCACCAACAACAGTTCTTTTCAGAACTACACTCACCCGGATGATCACACTATCATTTTCATTAAATTCAGGTTTTTCTTTTAAAAATGGAGGAATGTTAAGTTGAAGTCCGATTTTCTGTAAGGCTCCTCCTAGGTCAACCCCTTGTCAGCCATTATGCTGTCACCTTCCAAGATTTCTGATACTTCCTTTTTTCTTGACAGTAAATCGAGAAATCCGCTCCTAAAAACTATCCATTTGTTGGATATGGACCCTCTGTATAGCTGAGACAAACATAAAGCCTCCCATGGACTCGACTCCTACCAGGGATTTCAATGTATTTGTAGATTTATAGTTTGAATAACTCTGGGACTGAATAACAAGGGATGATGGACACTCAATTTTTAATTCAGTGCAGTCAATTATAATAATGTTATTGGGATAATCTTCCTTGAACTTTTTGGGCATGTTTTCTAGGATGACGTTCCTGTGAGGCCAGATCTTCAGGGTGCCAAGTTGTATAAACAACAGATTTAACCATGTAATAAATGTATTTGATATTGTTGCTTCTGCGACATTAAATCTCATTGCTAAGTCAAGATTGGTTAGGCCTAAACGAAGCTTCATCATAACTAGTAAAAACTTGTCTTCCACAGATAGAACATGATCTCTTGAGGAACCAGAATCAGCTTCTGGTTCCGAGCTCCCATCCTCATCACTTTGTGATTCTTGATCAGAGTCGAATAACAACGACGTACCAATTTTGCGCTCTTTGCTCGCCTTTGTGTTCCAGTATGTGATGCTCTTTCGATGACCACCAGGGAGAACAAACTCAAGTACCCTTCAAAACTTTTCATAACTGGAAAACCCAGTTAAATGGCTAAAATATTTCTTTTCATTATCTCTTCTGTGCACTAGATCTTTCAAAACACTCACCGAGAACCTATGCTCGCAAGGTATCTCAATGTTTGATTGAATGGAATGCGAAACAAAGTTCTCCCTACCAGTTTCGTCGTATCCTCCTTCACCCTCGGATGCCGTTTCCATTAATTCCGATTCTAGCAAAAGATTCACCTCCTCGATCTTTCTTCATTTTTCTGGTAATGATCGCTCAGGTGTTTGTTTAGTCCAGCTAAAAATTGATGGACAAGCGCCAGCTCTCAGATACCTTTTATTAGCGCGAGGGTTTACAAAATCTTCCTCTCGGAAGTGATCTGAACAAAGTTTTGAATATTTCATGACCGCAAAATCTTTCTTCACGTCCCTTTTTATCCTAGAGATCCAAACCCACAAGGTAAACAGATTAAATTACAGGTCCACATGTAACACAAATTTACGCGATCGAGTGATCAGGTTACACGTGTTCACCTTGAGGAGTTTCTTGTCCTCTGGGAATCCATGCCAAGATAGCTCTTCCATAGTTGAGTTGTTGCAGCAATCATAAGCACAACAGTAGTGCACCATTTTGAACGAAAACAAGCGAAATTACGTCGAAAGAAGAGAACGTATCCTAACTCTGCGGTCTCTCGCTGCAATACCTTTGCAAACACGAATGTTTGTTTACCCAATGTAAGTCACGTGTTCACCCTATGATGTAACAGTCTAAAGAGGTCTATTGACCAAGCTTGTTCGGTCAAGATGGCTTGATATTTGCCTCATTCTTTTTTTCACAAGTTTATGGACCTCGACTCCATCTTGGTCCATAAACACGCAAAAAAAGAACTTGGCCAATATCCAGCCATCTTGACCTCACACTTGGTCAATAACCCATACATGTAAAACAGTTAATTTGTCTGGGGATGGGAAGAGGTGGTGGTCTTGTGACCTGGACTGGATTGACTGGTCTGGTTGGAGCCCTGCCCAGGGACATTTCCTCAATCCACCCACTCACTGGGTACCAACAAATTGCTAGGGCATGCTAACAAAATATTTGGGGTATCCTGTGATGTACTACTGCACCCCATCCATGCAGCAGTAACAATTTGCCTTATGTTTCATACTACTGATTGCTGATGTTAATTAACAGCTTGAACATTGATGAACCAGGGACTTTCTGTAGCTCCTTCGATCAACTGTGTTCATTGGAAAACTTCTGTCTAAAAATGTTATTTTGACATACAAGTAAATTGTGTATGTATATGCATACCTGAAATACAGATTATTTTGTTTGTTAATGACTTCTTAATAAAATGTCATTCATCTTTAGAAAAGGCAAATTGGTGGTAGTACGTGTAGTTTTCACTACTTGAGGTCCCATGGCTTGTCAAGGTCAGCCACAACTCGATGAAGAGATCTCTATTTACCAATGGAATATACAAAAGGTGAGTTTATTCCTAAAAATTCTCAGTGAAGTTGATTGCCATATTTACATGAATAAACCACTGTGCTTATTTAAATTGTTTAAACCTGAAGTGCAGCACTTATTCGACTGCAGCATCTTATTTGAGGGCTGCACTGATTACAAAATGAATTGGATGCCACAAAGAAATCTTTTCTTTTAATATAATGGTGTATTCTATCTGTAAGAAAATTTTAGTTTGTAACAAAGTGTCTTGTGATTGTCAGCATTTGTCTTTTCTGACACTTTTCAATTGTTTAATTACCAGTACTAGTGGTGTTGTGGAAGGCATGGTGGCTAAATGGCTAGTGTGCTGGACTCTGGATCAAGCGGTCCAGGTTCAAGCCTTGACTGGGGCACTGCATTGTGTTCTTGGGCAAGAAACTTTACTCTCTTAAAGCCTATCTCCACCTAGGTATATAAATGGGTACCAATGAATTTACTGCTGGGGACAATCCTGCAATGGACTAGCATCCCATCCAGGGGGGGAGTAGAAATACTCCTAGTCACTTCATACTAAGGAAACTGGGATAAACACCAGACTGATGGGCTGCTTGGCTCTAATGCAAACTTTACCTTTTTACCTACCAGTGGTGTCTTCACTTAACTTCGATCTCACTCTCCCTTCTACAACATTCCTTTCGATGAAGATTTTTCTGATACTGTTTTAAGTTACTTTGTAGGGAATTCCTCAAATATGTGCACAATCAGTACCGCAGTGCTTATTCAAGGGCAGTGCATATTAACTTTTTCATCCCAAAAGTGTAGTTCATTTGTAGACAGTGTTTGTTTGAGTAAATACAGTGTATGGTACAGAATTAAGAGTCAATTCCTGTAAATACTGAAAATGAGATGACAGTTGCAAAATTTTGGATTTCTTCATATCTTGCCCAAATAACCTCTATAGTGAGTTGTTCAGCTCCAAGTGTTATAATATTTTAGGCTGATACAAGTACCTTCATCGAAGCTTGTGAGCGAAAGGGCTAATTTTAGCTAATTTCACTACCATCAAAAGCCCACTGGTACATTGAATTTGAAGTTGAAGCTAAAATTTTCTGAAAGCCCATACTCCATATTATGTTGTGAGAAAGTCTCTTCCACGGCCCGAAAAAAGTACCCTGCTGAGAGCAATAAACGTGAGGTACATTTTGAGAAATTCATCATTTGTGAAACCAACATGGAACTTGGAAAGCTCCCTTCATCAAGAACAAAAATAAGCGAATGGAAGCCTTTTTCGTCAATAAAGATGCTTGCAATCTGTTTTTTCCTTTTAGATTGACCACATGATTAACTTTGGCAAACATTTGCAATTAAATAAATACAGACGCTGCTTTTGGTAGGAGTAGGAAAGAACTCAATAAATAAATTAGTTATGTAAATTTGGTATTACAAACTAGAAAGCACTTTTCATGGTTCTCTATTGTAACACAAGTGCAATGTTTTAGAGAACCAGAATCACAAGTCGATAGAGGAAAAAAAATTAATTATTTGTGTTCTCTCAAATCCAGTGGGCCTTATTCCACAAGAATGACCAATCACCTTTTTTCAGTTTCGATACACAAGTGATACTCCGAAAACAACTAGATTTTTTTCAGAATTAAACTACTAAGCTTAAGGAAGATGAAATCCTAAATAATTAATGTTAACAAAATTGAAAGGCTGTGTGCAAGAATGTGCCCTAGATTTTTTGGCCATTTTGAAAGTGTTCAAAAATAGCTGAATTTTGGCATGTAGGCTTCGTTTTACCAGAGAAACATTGCTCTGAATTTTTTTTGGCTGGGGCGCTCTTCGTTCTCAAGAAAGAACGTATGCAAAAAGCTCAGTTTTCCAAGCAGCATCTTTTGGAGATCTTTTGTTGAACAAAAAACAAAAGAAACCTTATTAGTTTGTTGAACAGCAAACAGGCAGACTGTTTATAGTGTATTCCACTGAATCTTAGCTGTCTTAAAGTCAAAGGAAAATAGTATATAGAATGGAAATCTGGGAACAGATTGTTTACATCAGTTATTGTGACGTAAACACAACACGTGAATCGATCAAGCGGCAAATGAAATACCACTGAACAAAAAAGAGATGTGCCGCATTAGAGCTCTGTCAACTAATATCTTAAGCATTGTGTGAAAGTACCTTGTGTGCCTGCCTGGTGGTTGAGAGGCATCATAAAGCTTCGATAATTACCCATAAGTCATCAGCACGTTTTAAAGAATCAAAATGTGTTCTGAAACTTCAAAGGTAGCTGATATACTGTAATCGTGTTATTGGCATTCGAAGTCAGATCGAGCCAGGCAGCAAAGTCCAACAGCAGTTCTTGCCCAAGAAAAATACCCTCTCGTGAGTTGTGGCTCATTTGCCAAGCGTTGCTAGTGTCAAAGTTTGGAAAGCGAGAACT
This sequence comes from Orbicella faveolata, assembly GCF_042242905.1. Taxonomy (NCBI): domain Eukaryota; kingdom Metazoa; phylum Cnidaria; class Anthozoa; order Scleractinia; family Merulinidae; genus Orbicella; species Orbicella faveolata. The sequence continues at coordinate 25,416,333 of NW_028301576.1, forward strand.
GGTTTTTGACTTATAAAATTTGTCTTGTATCGACCGCCATGTTTTCCCACGCACAAGGTGTAAAGACCCTTCCCAGCATGCATTGCGATCACGCTCTGCTCGGGTTTCTCAAACTGGTAACTAGATTGTTTCGGCTTTTTTTCATTTAAAGATAATAATGGCCAACAAGTAGCGATCGATTGTAACATAGATCTGTGATCCAGGTTGCGTTGATTTTATTTCATATCGGCATGATTTGTAGTGTTTTGAACTTCTGGGATCAGCGGACATGCAGATGTATGGAGACCCGTACGTTGCGCAGAAGGGTTAATTTGTTAATCTGTTAGGCGGTGAGTGACATTAAGCTACGATCGCGTTTGTCGAAAAATATGTATTTATCTCGTGATTTTTAGCCATTTAAGACGTTGCTGTATTTGGAAAAGTGCTTATTTGATGTTTATTTGTTCAGTGCAGATAATCCTTGTCCCAGATAACCAAAGTAAGTTCCAGATGTTAACACTATTTACCGGCCGCCATATTTTACCTATTTAAACCTGAAATCAACATTTTTGAGCTTATACGTTGCGTGAAATTAACATTTTGCTGTTTTCTAAGTGAAATCAACATCCTTTCTGTCACACGTTACGTGAAATCAACATTTTTACCTATTTAGACCTGAAATTAACAATTTTTAGCTTATAAGTTGCGTGAAATTAACATTTTGCTGTTTTCTAAGTGAAATCAACATCCTGGCCATCACCCGTTAATGTGAAATCAGCATTTTTACCTATTTAGACCTGAGATCAACAATTTTTAGCTTATAAGTTGTGTGAAATTAACATTTTGCTGTTTTCTAAGTGAAATCAACATCCTTGCCGTCAGGCGTTAATGTGAAATCAGCATTTTTACCTATTTAGACCTGAAATCAACACTTTTGAGCTGATACGCTGTGTGAAATTAACATTTTGCTGTTTTCTAAGTGAAATCAACATCCCTACTGTCACGGGTTAACATGAAATCAGCATTTAAACCTTTTTTGACCTAAAATCGACATTTTTGAGCTTTTATGTTGCATAAAATTCACATTTTGCTGCTTTCTAAGAGAAATCAACATCCTTGCCGTCGCGCGTTAACATGAGTCAACATTTTAAGCACTTTTCACCTGAAATCAACAAATTTGAGCTTATATAAGTTGCGTGAAATTGACATTTTGCTGGTTTCTAAGTAAAATCAAAGTCCTTGCGGTCGCGGCGGGCCGATCCTTTGTTATAATGAACTGAGGCGAGACTTCAACTTATAACAAAGGCTTGGCTTGGCTATTATAACAAAGGATCGGCTCTGTTTATCATAACAAAGGCCCGGCTTCGTTTATTTGAAGGACTCGGTGAGAAAAGGGTGTCAGGTATTTTAATCAAAAGTGAACTTTGTCGAAAACGCTCCAAATTTCGCATGCAGTTTCATTCAGGTATGTTAAGCAATATCCCGTAGTTTTCGCACTAAAGTTTGCTTCGTTCTCGAGATATTGCATATGCAATAAACCACTCGGTTTTTTCAACCTGTGTGCCTTTTTTGCATACGTTATTTCTTGAGAACGAAAAGCAACCCAGCGAAAAAAACTTCAGAGCAATGTTTCTCAGGTGAAACGAATCCCACATGCCAAAATTCAGCTAGTTTTAAGCACTTTCAAAAATGGCCGAAAAATCTAGGGGACGTTCTTGCATACAGCCTTCAATTACTTATTATTTTGAGATTGATCTTGGGTAACTTTAGAACACCCATCATTCAAACAAGAAATCTATGAACTCTTATCCACTAACAAATGCAATCATAAATGGGCCAAATTGTAGTGATCTTGTAAAACTGTGCTATTTCAATCCAGAACATGTTGCATGCCAAAAAGAACAATAGTTTTACTTTGGTGACAAATTATAGCATATGGTTAAAAAATAAAAATGAAAGATAAATTTTCCCAGTATCATGATCAAATATTTTCATCTACAGTGCAAAAAGAAAATTCCTAAGGGTCAGCAGGTTTTAATAATGGAGGAAGGAAGTTTGTCAATAAACCACAAACTGTGACTATCTGCATAGCATATGGGCTTAATGTGTTCGGAAGTGTGCCATCTAATATGTGGTATGTTTTCATTCTCCCAATTGCACGTTCGACGTGTATGCAGACAGAAGCAATACTCGTGGTTTCCGCTGTCTTGGCCGCAGTCATTTGGTCCCTTCCAGCCAAAAAGGGTGGCATGTTAACAGTGACACCATCAGGCACAATGTTTGAAATGTCAAAACCTCGGTCAACCATTACATTGTCCCCTGCATCCAACAAGTCCAGAACACCACTCTCCCGAGTAATTTGCTTGTCAGATACCCTCCCACCCCACAAGTGTGACAGGTAAGATACCTGACCATTTGGGGTAATTCCAACTAACACTTTCAAGTGTTATGGTGTTTGTACTCTGACCATGTTTCAGATTGCACAAGCATCGCAGATGGCCGTTGAATAAATATTTTGCTACAATCCCAAATAATTCTTGTCGTGGGGTATTCAGCAAACTCCTGAGGCATGTTTTTGCGCACAAGTTCCTGAGATGGGAAAGGAAATATGTCATTTAGTTCTAAATAAAGCAAATTTATCCATGTGATGCAAATGTGTGACACAAGGCTGATGCTGATTCCAAATCTATCTTCAAGATCTTGGACAAATAGTCCTGCCTTCAGTCTCATTAAAAGAAGAGGAAATTCATCAAGGTGTGAAAGTTTCCTTGAAGGACCAGGTTTGTTCATGTCTTTTTCTTGGTAAGACTGATTTGCCTTCAAGTGCTTTGCTCCTTTCTAATATTGCATTTTTTGAAGTTTTGGTTCTACATAATGATGAAAGCTCATTTAAGTCTCATAATTTGGAAAACCAGTGTAAAACATGATGGCTGCATTGTCATCCTTTATCTTGTCTGGAGAAAATTGACGTGCCAACAAATCTGCATTTTCTTTTCCTAGTCAGGTAATTTTTTCCTCATACGAGGAGACTTGCTGTTCTAACAATGCAATCCTCTCAAGCAATGATTTAACCATGTCCACTTCTGGGTCAACTGGTAGTGTTTTTAATAGCTTCTGGTGTAGAGTCTGGTGTAGCTTGTGCATCACCATCTAATGAAGCAGTTTCACTATACAAATCCTCAGTTTCAACATCTGCATTTGTATTTGATAATTTTCCTCTGTCCGTGAAAATTGTGAGGGTTCAGCACCTAGACACAAAATAGCAAAAGAGGTTTTTATAAAAATACTTCTTTTTTTCTTGCTATACATACATATTTTTGGATACATCTTTAAAAATGCTTCCTCTTTTCTTTGTATACATACATATTTTTGGATACACCTTTTTATTATATGAGATCTAGGTGGTCAAGGTCTGTTGCCTCTTTTAGAGATCTCCTAATGGCTACAATTTTCTTCTGTTACCTACATGAACTTGTATAATGCATATATATTTTAATTGTTTTCGTATTGTAAATAAATAAATTTTATGATAAAGTGCCATGATTATACCAGATTCTACAAGAGATTTTACATCTAGGTCTCTGAACAGTGGATTCACTGTGGAATTCAGTTAAATTTGTCCTTGTAAAATAACAACCATATGTAGCACACAGGAGTCAAACATAAACAAATGCTAAATAACAAACCTAGCACTAAGAACCAGCAACCCGTCAAACTCTTACGCACATCTTCTTTTCTAAAGTGCTTAGAGCAAACCACAGTTGAATTTGTTACAAAAAGCCATCTTTTCCATGCTGCCATTTGATACTGTTGCACCATCGACTCCTTTGCTTGGCGTCCCTCGGAAAATGGAAGAAATGAAAATGTCTTGGTGAGCCATCTGCTCCATAAAATGCATTCAAACATCCAAAAGCAGCACACTACTTCCCTTTTCTTTTAGTAGAAGCAGCAGAGCTACTCTGAGTGCTGTTAGTGCCGTCCATTTGCGAGTAAAATCGTTGAAAACAACCTTACACCCTGAAATCTCTCTTTGAGTTACAACACGAGTCAACCTCAGCCTTGTTATCGTGTTTGTGAGGTTACTATTCCAATATGGTGCTGGGAACTATAAAAAGGGCTATTGAACATTTTTATGCATTTTTTTTTATTTATGACTAAAGAAATCTACAAATTGTAAAATATATATGTCAGGCAACAGAAATTTAAACATGTCCTTAGGGACACTTTAATGTGATGTCCTTAATTGTAAACTTGTTTTCATAGAGGACAACTTTTTCAAAACCTCTACCTCCATTGGATAAAAACATTTCATTACATGTTGTGGTAATGATATGCACACCTCAGATCATGTAGTGTTACACTTCAGAGATGATTATTTCAGTTCTAATTTAATTATTTTCTTGTGCACCTGTATTCATAAATTACAATCTTGCACAACTCATCTGGCCTCAATGTGTCCCTCACAAAGATTTTGGTGTCGTTAACTCGTATTTATCATAACATTGGGAGCTAAAACTTCTTTTTCCAAACATTCTTTTCGAGTTCATGCATAAAACATTTTATCCAGCTCTGACAGATTGCACTGTGGGAGAATTTGAAAATGGCGGGAATTTTCATTCGGGAGAGAAGAATACTGGTGAGCTGGCATACTTCCAGATTCCAGATATCAGATAATGCGTTAGAGCTTATGCTCAGGTTTTTTTAATACTTTGTTCACCATTTGCCAACACTATGCTCCTTGGTTTGGTGGTGTTGTCATGTTCCTGCCGACCTCAGTTTACTTTTAGCACAGGAGACTTGGACTTGGCCTAGAAAGGTTTATGAAGTACGTTGTTTGCCCAAACTGCCACTCCTTGTATAATTTCTCGCACTTTTTCTCTACCCTTGGTAGCCGACGAATCCAGAAGAAATGTTCTCATCATCCTTTTCCAAACCACAAAACAGGAAGGTTCCAAGCAACATGTGGCGAACTTAACAGGGGTTATCTTCTAAAGGAGGTGACACTCAAAGATGGTAACACTAAGTTGTACCCACATAAAGTATACAGTTACAAGCGTATTTTAGACATGCTAACACCTTTTTGGATTTTTGGTTAAAATGCAACTTGTGGAAGGTGGGATGCGATTTCTGTTCATCTTCCAACATTCTGGCAGATGTGTTAGATGGAAAGGTGTGGCGCAACATTTTGTTTGTTGGGGGAGAACCTTTCCTTGCTGGAGACAGGTCTCTTCCAATGATGTTAAACGTAGACTAGTTCCAACCTTTTACGCTTGCTAGATACAGTGTTGGAGTTCTTTACCTTGTGATAATGAACCTTCCTAGACATGAATCTTTCAAAGTTGAAAGTGTCATCCTTGTTGGTGTGATCCCGGGACCACACGAACCTTCTAAGTCGATCAACACGTATCTGTCTCGTATGGTGGACGAACTTTTATAGTTATGGACCAATTTGGCACTTTGGTGACAAAATTATTAAAGGCACTCTTCTGTGCATTGCCTTGGATCTACCAGAAGCTAGGTAGGTATTATAACTTTTTCCCCTTTTCTCTCATGTCTATTGTCACCCAGTTACTTTAAAAAATGCAGACCCAAGTCCATTTGATGCCAGTTTGTTTTGGGTCTACAATGTTAAAATAATGCTGTGAGACAATTGATGATTGATGATCTGATGATTGGTGAACCCAGGTCTCGAGATAAGCTGTAACTATAACCCATTAAAAACACTGAGTTGAGTTCTTGGCACTGTAAGCTAAAGTAAGGGTGTTTTAATGGATATACATTTGCTATGGTTACAAATTATGTGAAGCAAATGGCCACAACTTACAACAGCAGTTGATTTACAGTGGTATTACGACTCATCAAAGTATCAAGGTTGCAAAATACTGGAAACTATAATGAGCCAGTCTCTTTACTAAGCCATCATTTTGGTTATTAGGCCGCCTCCCTCCCCTTGCTTGTTAGATGCTAAACCTCCCATTAACTGACACTATCTGTTAATTCAGGTGAGTGAATTCCTCAGCATGGCAGCTCATAAAGCTTGCAGCAAGTGTAAGAAAGTTTTCGATGGTACCTTTGGAGAGAAGAGGGATTACTCCGGCTTCGATAAATGCAAAAGTAGATGTAATCAAGAACACCGCAGGAAGTGCGGGAAACCGTGAACCTGTCAACTGTAAGAGAAAGACAGGAGGTAGAAAGCAAACATGGCACCCGTTATACTGAACTGATGCACCTCCCTTACTTCGATTGTGTTAGATTCACTATCGTAGATCCCATGCATAATCTATTCTTGGGTAGTGCAAAGCACATTATGCAAAACATTTGGCTTAGCAGTCCTAATTTCTTGCCAAATGATGGTCAGTTAAAGAAAATTCAAGATAAAGTAGACAATGTCCGATTTCCCTTAAGTCTTGGAAGGTTGCCAAACAAAATATCCATTAGCTTTGGAGGATTCACTGCAGACCAGTGGAAGACCTGGACTCTGGTAATGTCAATTTAGGCATTGAAAGGAGAACTTCCAGATGAACACTTAGAAGTGTGGAGGGCTTTTGTTATTGCGTGCAAGCTACTTTGCAGAACATTTGTTACCATCAGTGACGTAATAAAGTCGACTCACTTTTAAAGACATTTTGTGTGAAGTTCAAAAGGCTCTATGGTGCAGAGTGTGACACTGAACATGTGCATGCATACTCATCTTTGTGAAAGTGTGCTAGACTTTAGTCCCACTTATGCTTTCTGGCTTTTTTCCGTTAAACGGTACAACGGCTTAATGGGAAGTTTTCAGAGAAATAATTGGTCGAATGAGCTCCAGTTTATGAGAAAATTTCTTCGTGACCAAACTGTTCAAGAAGTAGCTTTTCCAGATTCTTTTCAGAGTGATTTTGGACCCCTTTTTCAACGCACAAACCAGTTGGGAAGGCTTGGAGAGACAGAATTTAAACCTGTTCAGTCGTTCCATCCTCTTGCCTCCTTGTGCTATGGCTCAGTTGAAAGTACCCACCTGTGGAATGAAATTTCTGTCTACCACTACCTGCCACCGTCAAGCCTGGAGTCAGTTATCTCACGGAAATGTACAAGACGCTGAATGTAGCTGTGCAGGAGGAAACTGTAACCAAAAGTTTTGAAAGGTTTTCTGCCGTGGAAGTTGGTGGCGAACAGTATGGCTCATGGATGTCTAGGTCCATTTGTTCCTCCTACATTTTAGCGTCATGGGTTTCAACAGGCGGACTTGTTGATACCAGTTTGTGGGAGCCACGAGCAGACTACATTAAGTTTATTTGAGACAATGTCTGTGTTGCCGGAGTGTACAAACCGTTTTTATTAGCATATTTCATGTGGTATTAGAATCATCCCAATAAGGATTACTTTGGCCAACCCTTGCAAGTTTGTTGCAAAGATCTGTTTGAACAATTGGGCCCAGCAACTTTCCCTCCAGTCCAGAGGATTCAATCGAAATTTGTGCCAGCATTTCAGAGAGTTAATGGTAAGGATGTTCTTGTTGTCTGTCCTATGACCAGGAAAATGTGCTTAACTACTGTTAGTTACTCTTCAGGCTTTCTCTAGCTGTCTTGCAAAGTTGAAACAGTAAACTCTGGCAATGGATTTGGAAGAGACACTTTACTGGGAATTCTGCAAAATCGAAAACGTAACTGGATGCTGGCTTCTGAGCCAAAATCCTATAACTTTGGTAAGTATATTCTACCTAGAGATATCGTATCGTTGCGATTCACAAATGGTGTAAAATTCAATTTTTTAAAACGTTTTTTCCCATGTGGTTCCCTTTCAAACACTGTAATTCTGTCGGTGTTCCCTACCAGGTAAGATGGCACCCAACACCCCAAGAAGGTCTATTGGATGCCCCTAGCTAACGGGGTTATTTACTGTCAAAAGCCCCATAATATGTAATTCCTACAATAATTTTTTGGCATGTACTCGAGGTTTTTATTATGATCAGAACTGCATCTCTTGTGAGAATGGGTAAAAGAATGGTAGAAGAAAATTGCGCTACAGCACTCTTACCGGAAATGATCGTACTCTGATTTAAGAGAAATAATCACTATTTTGACGAGAAAGGAAAATTGCACTGCCATACTCTTAACAGGGAATGATCATCCTAAGTGTGGCACTGTTTGAGAAACATCAATGGTGGTACTTTCTCTCAGTAGAACTGCTGTCTTTAGGAACTCTAAAGAGGGAGTAAAATCTGGGTCCTCAGTCTTCCAATAATTGGATCTCAGAAAATATTGAGATTTATTACTCTTGCCTAGTCAATTAAAACTTTAATTCGGCCTACTTCCTGGACGATCTTTCTTGCCTCAAGGTCAAGGTTTACTGTAGACCTAACTGGTAGGTCAGTCTAACCAAGCAAAGATTGTCTAGGTATCAACTAGGATGACTTAAATTAACATTCTTAAGAAATAGTTAACAGATTAAGAGCTCAAGTTTGATCTTGATAGATTGCTAGTATATAAAGAAATATTCTTTAGGCCTTGCAATATTGTTTTTGACTAGAATTTACTTGAATTCATGTTCCACAGATAGTTATTCAACAGCATGTGGCTCAAGCAGCTTCAAGGCCTTCAATTTGTTGGTGTGTTACTGACTTTAAATTAACAAACAGTTTTGGAGAGAAAGAGGATCCTATTCCATTTCTCTGGCATTGAGAGAAGCTCTTCAATTATGCGGAATCACAATGGTATGATTGATAGCTAACGATGAACGTTTTATGGTATTAAGGCAGTTGTTAATTTTACTGTTTGTAGATTTAAGATAGCAGAGAAATAGAAACTTTAAGGATGCGTTCTTTTGGCCTTATTCTGGAATAAGAATATATTCCTTGTTAACAAATATTTTGAAGCTTTTTATTTTCCTTTTTCAGTAAAAGCTTTTTTTCACCACCAGCAACCATTTTTGGTTGTTATTTCAAAAAACATGGGAATGTGAATACAGCATGATGTCATTATTCTGGATTATTCTGGGAACACAGATTTTTCTGGGAATTCAGAGTTAATACTGCCGTGTATGTGCGTCTGCAGAAAGTGTTACAAACATAGACTGGTTAAGCAAGCATTGAAGATACTTCTCGCAGAAGTTTGGGTTTCCAGCTTGTTTTGTAGAAGAGTGAGAACCAAAGAAAATATTTAAAGAATGTTAAAGTTGAATTTAGATGACCTTGATATTTCTCGATTTCTGCTTTGACGATTTTTCTGAAACTTGTCTATATGTATTTGGTTAATATAAGCTTGTACCAGAAATTTGGCAAATATATATCAGCAAAATTTTTTGCTGATATATTAAAAGTGGGTCTAGTAGAACGCCAATAAATTAAGGGATATTTTCTTACAGTGAAATCAAATTTAATGATATTATAAGTGAATGTTAGCTAAATGTTTTCCTAAAGTTTCATTGCAATCGCATTTAAGCTGGAAAAGTTATGGCATGGATGAGTGTGCCTGGAATAAGTGCAGAAATTCGACAACCGAATTTAATTTGTTTAATTGATGTGACGTGGCACAATGCGCCGTATGAACCGGGTGTTGTAATCTGTTTCACTCTTTCTGTCTCTGCAATTTCATTGGTTGATTTCCAATGTCAGAATATACAATCAGCTGATATAGTAAGAAATTAACCTATAAAGAAAAGTTGTGTTATTTTAATTTTTTTCGTTCCTTAGCTTGTAAGAACTTGTCAATTTCTGTTTGATTTTTCGGCGACTTGGTGGTCGAAGTGTCTCAGAAATTTTTATTTTGCGCGGGCTATTGTAGAGACCCTTGTATTATCCTCTGCTATGCCAGTCACCTTTCAATGTTAAGTCATGCCTTGCTGACAAAAATAATGACCGGAATATTCTCCTGGACTTTGAAATACTATTGTGTCAGGTTTGCTGGCACGTATTGAGGAGCTGCTGTTTTATTATTACACAGATATCAATTATCACATGTGAATTTGATGTTTGATATTTGGGAGAGAAATAAACATTTTTAGAGATAAAATCGAAAATTGTCGGTAAAAATTGTTTCGTGTTCTAGTTAGATGTTCATGAAATTTTTGAACAAACTGGTATTTTTAAAACATTAATAACTTAGCAACATCTAGCACTCCGTATAAACTTCACAAAAGCAGTTAGCTAGTAAACTATTTTCACAGTCAACAATAAAGTTAGCGTAATGCCTAGTGTAGTGTAAAGTTTTGGGAAGTGGACTGATCAGCTAAAGGAAAGTTAGGGGCCAGGACCAATTATTCTCCCGTGCACCAGAACCTCTTCACATTGGCCTTTATCGAAGAAATGCTGTCATTGTGCAAAGCATATGATATGAACGATAAGACTGAATGGGATTTTGGTTAGACAACATTGGTATGCTTGACGTATCCCATTATAATTGATATTCCAGATAGATATTCTGTTTCCTTTGAGAGCTTATGACTTAATGCATGCAACCTATCATAGACAACCATTCTCCACAGCATTTGAATTGCATCGTAATTGGTTTTTGTGCATGGACGTTTCTTCAAATAAGGTGTATTTCATCAGTATTGAATTAATCCTATTGTAGGCTTTCTCAAAGTTTCTTACATTTGAGGGTATTATCATTCTTTTTTAAGAATTCTTAATAGGAATTTTATTTCTTTAATCTTTTTATCTAGGCAAGCATGCTGTATGCGCCTATTGATGTCAAGTGAGTCGATGCTAAAATAGTAGAAATACAAGTTGTATGTGTAGTACTAGTTATAGCAGCAGCCGCAGTAGAAGAAAACTTGTACACCTGTTGTTGTCTCTGAATAAAGTGGTTGGTGTAAAAACAGAGTGCTAATCATCATGTCATGGGATGGGCTTCTTTCACAAAAAAAGAATGAAAAAAACCAACAAACATTAAAGGTGGAGGGGGGCAGTTTGAGCATTGAGTTAACTGAAAGTTATCATTGATATTGGGAGCTGATGGGATTTCACCGTGATTATTAATTTACTGGCAGATCACTGTTTACCATGAACTGCAGATTATGGCATTTGTGTCTAATTTTTTAGCTAGAATAGCCAATTGAGAGAAAGCATGTGCAGGCTGGGAGAGCATGTGCGGGCTGGCCGACGATGGCCATGTTTTCTTGTGAAGAAAGGCGTCTTCCCTCAAAACTCTTCAGAATCAGTTGAAAAAACCCAGCAACAGCATGAAAGTGGTGTAAAAAATATGCCCCCTAAAAGGACAGGTGGTAAAAACAAGTGAGGGGAAAGAGGGTCCACCGACGATGAAATTGCAGATCCTGAACGTGTCAACATGGCGTCCGCAGAATGTCAGCCTGCAGATGCAGTGGAGCGGGAAGATGACCAACCCGACCTCTTCGATATCCATGCAATACTGAAAGATCTTCGAAAATCAATGGACAAACTTTCTAATGAAGTTGCGGAGCTAAAAACCTCTTTCAAGCAACAGGAATCTGAGCTGAGAACTGCCAAAGAATACTAAATGCAGCGCTCAAGTACAACGATGAACTCAAATTGGAATTGAAAGCGACTAAACAGGTGAAAGAGCAGGAAGAAGAAATCGACGAACTTTACAAAAATATGGACACACTCGAACAATATACAAGAAAAAATTCCCTTGAGATTGAGGGCATTCCTGAAAATGTTTGCAACAATGAAGATGCAGTTTTGAAAGTCGTAGAAGCCCTGAACATCAACTTAAGCAAGAAGATATCAACATCTGTCACAGGATCAAAAGAAAAAAGACAAAGCCTACCATAGCAAGATTTATTAGCCACAAAGTTAAGAGGGCACTCTACAAGCAACAAGTTTAACTAAGGAATGTCAATTTCGCGCAACTCTTCCCGAGCACATCTGCAGCAGCTAGGGCCTCTTCAAACTGCCTATTTATTAAGGAGAATTTGACAATGTACCGGCGAAACCTGGTGTGGATTGCCAACGGAAGGAAGGAAGACAGATTACTTAAAGGAGTGTGGACTGTAGATGGAAAAATCTTTGTCAAGACTTCACCCGAGGGTTAGCCGATCCGAATTAATACAGAGGATGATTTAAATAATCTTTAGGTTAATATAGATTGCTGGTAAGTTGCTACCAGTACTGGAACTATGTAATAAATGAGGGAAGTCTCAAGGTGGTCTAAGAAAGCGTAGCAGAAAGCTTAATCTCTTTAATTTTTCTTTAGTTTATTTAGTGGAACTAGCATTTGTTGTTATTTTTATTTTTTTGTCTGTTTTTCCAAACTACACAATTACATTCCAATGCAAAATAACTTAATGTGCAAAGTCATCTCACCCAACGTAAGGGGAATATGCGATCAGGCAAAGACAAGGAGCATCTTTTCATATTTAAAAGATCAAAAGGCAAGCATTTACTTTTTTCAGGAAACTTACTCTGAACTAAAAGACGAAACAATTTGGCAAAACGAATGGGGAGGCAAAATGTAGTTCTCCCATGGGTCTCGACACAGCAAAGGCACTTGCATATTGATAGACCCTTCAATAAGCTATAATGTGCAATACTCTTTTAGTAACAATTCAGGGAGAATTGTTCTCATTACACTCAATATAAATGGGCAGAAAGTTTCATTCTACAATATCTATGCACCAAATAATCCATTGGAGCAATTAGAATTTATCCAAGAACTGAATAATTGCATCGTTGAGAAATCTGAATTGACCAACTTCATTGTTGGAGGTGATTGGAACTGCACATTAACAAAAAAAAGATAAAAAAGGTGGAACAACGTGGAAACCAACACAATTCAGGCATTTACTTTTAATGACCATGGAAATTTTTGATTTAATAGATATACAAAGAGCTCGCTACCCAAATTTGAACACTTATTCCTGCGTGTCCAAAGCCTTAAATGTTAAGTCTAGATTGGATTTTATTTTAATCGCAAAGAATCTTCCAAAACATGTCAAAAGCACCAGAATTAAGGCCTCAATAGCTCCAGATCACAAAACAGTTCATCTTTGTTTATCATGGCCAAACAACTCGCCAAGGGGACCAGGATTTTGGAAGATCAATAACACTCTTTTGAAGGAAGAAAATTACACAGGTGAAATCTGTGAATTAATTCCTTGAATACATGAGAAATACGAGTCTTTGAAGGACAAAAGATTAGCATGGGAATTAATTAAAATGGAAATTCGCGACCACACCTTGTCTTTCGCGAAAAGAAAAGCTAGAGATGCTTTTCAGCGGGAATCTGAAATTTCTAAACAATTGGAAGAGCTTGATTATAAAATATGTCACAGGGATAATTTATCAAACATAGATGATATTTTAAATGAATACTCGATGAAGTATACAAAGTTTACCTCAGTTCCTAGGGAATTAGTTCCGAAATTTTTTAACGATAAAGACAATTTAAAAACACAAGGTTGTAAAAATCTGTACACGACACTTCACCTCGGCAGTGACGGAATTTAAGGTGACCTCACTTTATAGGTTAAAAGTGAAACAAAGCATGTTTGGCCTCGCCTTTTTGACTTCACCTTTGATGGACAGCAAAAGTGAAATCAAAGATGTTAGCATTTTTGGCCTTGCCTCTGAAGGACGTCAAACGTGAAGTCAAAGATTTTAGCATGTTTGACCCCACCTTTGACAAATCAAAGGTATAGTAAAGTGGGTTACATATTTGACTTTGGCTTTGACATGTGTCAAAGGTAGAGTCAAAGCTATAGCCACCTCTGACTTAGCCTTTGACGAGCGACAAAGGTGAAGACAAAGTCAAAGTTATTAGCATATTTTATTTCGCCTTTGACCGAGATCAAATGTGCAACAAATCCAATTTTTCGTGCCATGACGATTCGCTCCACCTCTTCCCGACGACTTCCTTTCCAGTTTTGGTGTTGAGTCTGTCAACTTCAAAGTAGCTTGAATAGTAGTCAGTAGTCACCATAAAGCTCTTCCCATCAAGCTCAAATAAGTCAACCGCAATCTTCTCCCAGGGTCTGGTAGGGATGGAATGGCAGATCAACGGTTCTTTCGCTTGCTCTGCTGGGTGGCTGTTGCAGATTGCACAGAGAGAGATATGCTGCTCTATCTCCTTAGTCATGCCAGGCCAATAGAGGACTTCTCTTGCATGGCAAAGGCAATCCTGAATCCCTATGTGGCTCGCATGATCTTGGCTTTCATTTCTTCTCTAGCACTTGCAGGCACAACTAGTCGTTCGCCCTTGAAGACCAACCCGTTTTGGAGTGTCAGCTCTTCTCTAAAGGGAAAGTAATCTCCGATTTTGACTGGTAGGTGGTCCTTTGTCTCTGGCCAACCTTCTGATTGTAGTCTTCAGTCCTTTCATAACTGGGTCTGATTCCATTGCTGAGCGAATGGTGTTCTGTGTTGTCTCAGAGACAGGAAGGTACTGGACCATGTTTATACTTTCTGTATCTTTCGCTACCTCTCCTCTCATGATGTCTTCATCCCTTGATGACTAGATGAAAGCTCTGCTGAGAGTATCTACAAGATACATTTCTGATCCCTTTTTGTAGACGACTGTTAGATTGTACTTTTGCAGTCGTAACATCATGCGCTGTAGATGCTTTGGTGCACTGATCAAACTCTTCTTGAAAATGCTCTCGAGGGGCTTGTGATCAGTCTCTATCTTGACTGACCGGCCATGTACGTACTGCTCAAACCGTTCGACTCCAAACACAATAACAAGTAGTTCTTTTTCAATTTGTGCGTAATTAACTTCAGCATCAGTCATGGCTCTTGATGCATAAGCCACTGGCTGCCCTTCTTGCATGAGACAGGCACCAAGTCCCTTGTCCGATGCATCACACTGTAATTCTGTGTCTGCTTTGGGGTCGAAATACTTCAGTACTGGAGCTTCTGAGATGATCTGCTTCACCTGCTCAAAGCTTCTGCCTTGAATGTCATTGTCCCACAGGAACTGATTTTGCTCTTTGAGAAGTTCTCTTATAGGGGCAGTGGCTGCAGAGAGATTAGGTGCGAACTTCTGGAGGTAGTTTACCATACCCAGGAGTCTCTTCACATCTTGTTTGCTTGTTGGGGTAGGCATCTCTTTAACCCCTTGGAGTTTGGCTGGATCGGGTTTCAACCCTTCTTCTGATATCACATGTCCCATAAAGGTTACTTCGGGAAGGCGAAACTTGCACTTCTCTTTGTTTAGCTTGATGCCTTTACTGCGGCAGCGTTCCAACAGAGCTATGAGCTGCTGGTCATGGTCTGCAATAGCTGCGGCTTTTGTCTCTCCGACCCCATAGATCAAGATGTCATCAAACATGGGTAGGCCACCTTTCAAACCTCCTAAGGCACTGTCGAGGCGCCGTTGAAACTCTTCAGGCGCAGGAGAAATACCGAAGGGCATTCTGGTGCATCAATATCTTCCCCACGGGGTACCAAAGGTGGTGAGGAAACTGCTTTCAGTATCCAACTGGATGTGCCAGAATCTATTCTTAGCGTCAACTACGCTAAAGACCTTTGCCTTTGATAATTCTGGGAGCAAGTCGTCGATTACTGGTAGTGGATAATGGTTTCGCTTTGTCTCTTGTTTTTGTATAATTATTGTGTTATTTGCGTCCAAAACATTGACATAGATTTTCGTTTTTCTCAAAGGGAAATACTGTGAGTTCGAGCATGAGACTTGGCATGGTATATGTTTAATAATGATATTTTAAGGCTGTAAAGTAAAATAATCAGAAAGTGAGGTACCAGATGCCTTTTTATGCTGTTAAACATGACCTATATTTTGCTGTTATTTTCCACACGCTTCATAGGTGTTTTTAAAATGGTTTGGAAAACCACTATATCAACATATCTGAGATTAGTTTAAAACGAGAAATAAATTAGAGTGGTTGTTCCACGTTTATGTGAAGTTTGGAGTCAATTGAATTTATTTTAAGACTTAAGCAGCGCTTCGTCCTCGCACCTTATTTCGGTCATTTTATTACACGAAAAACCGCACTTTGACCGCGCTTTCAAATTTTCGCAAATTTCTGAAAAATAAAAATTCGCTGAAACCTTATAATATGATTTTTAGAATAAGGTCACCTAAGGGTATCTTTGGGCAAAATATGAGCGATTTGCCAAATCGGTCGTTGACCGGCGTTTCTCGATCCTAACAGTCAGCCATTCTTAAGAGTCCCTGCCCATAAAAATGAAACATAACTTGGCAAGGGTCGAAAATTCGATTTCGCTCATATTTTTATGGTAGATAGGCTAGGGCATGGCAAATGTCACTGGATAGTTTTTTCGGCGAAATATCCTTTTATTTCAAAGAAAAATGCAAATTACCAAATTCCATTAAAATCGTCATTTGACGC
Organism: Orbicella faveolata; assembly: GCF_042242905.1. Taxonomy (NCBI): domain Eukaryota; kingdom Metazoa; phylum Cnidaria; class Anthozoa; order Scleractinia; family Merulinidae; genus Orbicella; species Orbicella faveolata. Next base: position 25,432,578 of record NW_028301576.1, read on the forward strand.
GCCATTTTATTAAACAAGTTTGAAAGCCTCGCATGCAAAACCACATTATTCTTCCGTCTTTAAAACACTCAAATAGTTTTGTGCAATGTTTAAATGTGTATTGGGTAGATTTGGGGAAATGGTGCGTTATTTTTTGTATGCAAAATAATTAAATTTCGAAGACAAGTATTTCTTTCACTTTAAAGTACTTCGTGAATATAATTAATTTTCACTATGTGCAAAACCTTCAAATGGATTAAGCTTCTGGTGGTTGAATCGTAGAAGGATGGTCTACAGATTCCTGTAAAAATTTCTTTGGGCAAATGATTGAGAGCGATGCGACAGCCTTCAAAGTACGTTAAAAGTGCAAATATTTCACCTTCCGTCGTCAAATTTCAATTTACGGGTCAGACATATATTTTAGCATGCGCCACATGTCTTGAACTATATTAAGTTGAAATAGACACAGAGCTAATAATTTTGAAATGTTCTAACCTTATTTGCTGTAAGAGGCAGGTCCAAAGGCTGATTTAACGTGTTTCTCTCACCGTTCGTCGCATTTTAAACGGTCAAGTTTGCTTCTGTTTACACAACGTCCGATGTATATTGCCAACTGTCAACGTATTCAATGGTCGAATACCATGACTCTGTGATCATCTTTCGGCACATATGATCACCACTGCATCTACCTAAGTCAACAACGGCTGTCATTTGTGGATAGTTGCTTGCTTTGTACGTGCTACACCAAAATATTACATTTGGTTGCTGACCATCACTCCCAAGCGTGTCGGCGCTCGCAGCACAATCTTACTGTCTACGTCATTTGCTCGTCACGCAATGCTGTCATGGCATCTCATTCACGCGGGTAGGGGTATTTAATAAAAAAACATGATGAATAATAATAATAATAATGATAAAGATTAGCGAAAAAACTGAGCAACGACGTTTCGGTGTCATCCTGGCACCATTTTCAAGTTAAAAAATATTTGTGCGAAAAGTAAATTAATTTATACCAATGGTAGAGGTGCGAAATTGAATAAATTAAGATTAAGATAGCGCATTGAGGAACACCGATTTACCGCCATCGGAAAACACCTTCAAAATGAACACCAAGTTGATACAGTTGGTGACCTGACTAACAACTTTAAGATCCTAAAGAAATGTCAGGGAAAGTTCGATTGCTTGATCCACGAAATGTTGTGGATTCGCAAGAAGAAACCGAGCCTTAACACACAGTCAGACTCCATTCGCGCAAAAGTATTTGTTTAGGCTTTGAACAGACACTGAACTCATTACCAGTGTTTGACACCTCATTGAAATGAACATGAACATTGAACAGCTATCTTAATCTTAATTTATTCAATTTTGCACCTCTACCATTGGTATAAATTAATTTACTTTTCGCACAAATATTTTTTAACTTGAAAATGGTGCCAGGATGACACCGAAACGTCGTTGCTCAGTTTTTTCGCTAATCTTTATCGTTAACTGTATTTCCAAATTTAATCTTATAAGAATAATAATGATAATCATGATAATGATAATGATTTTTATATTAAACAAATATAAATATTTGTTGTTATATTCTTATTTTGCTCCGCATATTTTGTATGGAGCAATCTTAGGATAAGTAAAACAATTTATTCAATGTTTATCCATTTATATATCTGACCATATTCGCAAAAACCATGCCCGCAGGCAGCTCAAAGACAGACCCAGCGGCCAGAAGTGTTCTGACCACCCCCTAACTAGCAGATTGGCCCGTCACCCATCCATGTGGCATAGGCCTCTCCAGTAGGGCGCCATGTCAACGCAGAACCCACAGCAAAACAGTCAATATCAAGGTTATTTGGCACTGGAAACTCAAAGTCTAGCTAAGTGAACATGTCAGTAAAAGACACCCTCCCTTCCACAGCTGGCCGCCAGCAAACCACCGGCAGATAGACCAGAGCTTGGGCCATGACCCCAGCCCGACCTTGAAGGAGCCTCTCCCTCCCCACCATCATAGGTTTAGAGCCACTGACTAGGCCTGGGTCCAGGAGAAAACCGAGGGGGCATGTTTTTGCGAAATCGCTCAGATATACATATATGATATATTTATATCTTTGTATATGAAATCGCTCAAATATATCTGATAATATAATATGAATATAGATATATGTGGCAAGATCACGTTTGTAGCACTTTATGAGGTTTTTATACAATAGCTGATAAATTGCCTGTACTCACTACAATTTTAAAAAATCGTTATGAACAAATTATAGATCAAAGAAACAAGACCTACCTGAAATAAAAATACGAAATCACTACGTGACAAGTTTGTGGGGAAAAAACTTAATTTAATTAGTAGTTACCTGAGTAAACAAATCCTGGCCTTTCCACAATATTCGGCGTCTTTTGTTTGCTTAGTTGCGGGATATTTGTACGTTTCTTAGTTTAGTTTTGTAACAAAAAATGGAGGGTTGCTGTTCTTTTAAAGCTATTGTTGGTGGAGTTTGTGGTTATAACCCTAAAGATCGAAAGCGTAATTCTGAAATTGTTCCGTTACTTTCGTGCAAGAAGAATATTGACAGTCATAAGTCTACTTATAAATTTACCGGACCTGAAGATGAAGTGGAGCTGATTTTATGCCGAGTGACAAAATTCAGCAAAAGTGAAAGTTTGTGCACCATGACGATATGTCCTAACCATCGCACAAAACTTGGGTTGGGCTGGAGCAGAGGATCGAGCACCAGATGTAGGGTTCTGGAAGAAATTTCTGGCCACGGTAAAGGCAAAGGACCGTGGCCAAAAGGTGAAAGAGGGTTAGGAACGAATGAGTCAGAGGCAGTCCTACGTAAAACTGGTTTGTTTGTACAAGTTGCGTCAGGTAAGTCTTGGTTTTCATTTTGTGAGTTAATAATAGGTTGCATCCCAGCCTAACTGTGTTTCTTCGACTTCCTAATTCAGGTGTGTGCAGAACATGTCGACAGAGATTAAAAGAGATAACAGACACCAAAATGCATGATCCTCCAGTCTTTGCAGAAATGGGAGTTGATTCCACTATAACTGACCAAATGGAAAGAATGACTTTAGTGAGTATACCACGCTTTTCGTGAGTTAAATTGTCAACTACTTAGCATTAGCATTAATTGGCTACGTGCTGTGTGATGAATCTGTCGTCTCTCCTTTTTGTAAGGACCTTTTAACAATAGTGCATACATCACGTGACACTGCACACGTCGCATGTCTAAAAGGGGTCTCCGTGTTGTTTTAGTTTTCCTTATGTTAATCACTGATACATGGCCAAAATGACTGAAACATTTATGTATACGGCTAGAGCGAGGCCAGACTTCAAGATGGCTGAATGATGGCCAACTTCTTTTTTTCGTTTTTTTTTTTTGAGTATTTATGGACTGAGACGGAGTCGAGGTCTACAAACAAGCAAAAAAAACAAAAAAAAACGAGGCCAATATCCAGCCATCCAAATGAGCCTTCGCACAAATATCGGGATATTTTTTGGGATATTTAGAAGTTTTTGAGATATTTAGGAATTAAGAAAATTTAGGTGGGGTTATTAAGAAATATTCAGTATTTTTTTTGGCTGAACCCTTTGTTTTCCTTGCTAAGACCAACGTTTTATTGCGGGACACAGCGGGTAATCCCGGGCTGATCGGGTAAGATAACCGTATCTTGCCCACTCTGTTAGCCAATTGCAGTGCAGGGTTTGTGTCATATACTTACATATATATAAAATACTTGCTGATATATTGTTTCCGTTCGTGCCCCTTAAGTTTGCACCATGTTCCCGTTGTGCTTTGTGGTTCCAAACTATGCCTCAATGTCTCCCTTGTTGTAATTGTGAAGGTAATAAAAGTAAGTTATTTTCTATTTGTAGGATGATGATGAGGTAACCTTCAACCCTGAGAACGTAAGTCCAATATTACATACACCTCAAGGTGCAATGAGAGATGCTGAAACACCAACAAGTTTCTATCAGCCATCTGAAAGTTTTACAACTCCATCTAGAGATAATTTTGAGATGAGTTCATCAAGAGAAACTTAATTTGTTTTTGGCCTCCAGAGACATTAGTCCCATCCATCATGTAATGGTTACACCTTGGGAAGAAGCTGCAGAAAGAACAAAACGGTTCCACAGGCACAAAGCGAGGCAGGTCGTGTTTGCAGCTTTAGAAGAAATTGCGCCTAATAGCGCAGAGATGTTACTTGATTGCTTAAAATCGCCTAACGAAGATGCGGGTGACATTGACTCCACGTTGTTTGGGGTCCTTGTCGAATGCTATCAGAGCGCAGGGCACTGGAGTACGCGCAGGCAGTTATTGTCGATTATGGCTGATAAGGTCAGTTTCAAAGTACTGAAAACGTGGCTACCAAATCTGTCTAGATACAGATTCAACATCGCTCGGCATCATATCCTACTTCATGGTAGAGGTGCCACCGTTCCTCTAGCTGAAAACACAAGGATGAAAGTATTGCCACCACAACTTGATCACTTCTTAGCATTCATCACTAGTTCATATGTGATGCAAGATTTGTCATTCGGTGAGAAAACCCTAAAGTTGTCATCGAACACGGAGATAAAAATCCCAAACGTGGTGAGAACAATGATTCCGGAGCAGATTATCCAACAGTACCAGAGTTACTGCCATGAGACTGGCTTTGTCCCGATGAGCCGCTCTACGCTGTGTAGGATTCTTAAAGTATGTTCTGCTTCTGTGCGCAAGTCTTTGCAAGGACTTGACTATGTCTCAGCTGAGGGTGCAAAGGCTTTTGATGAATTGGCAGCTGTCATTGAGAATCTGGGCGACTATGGAAAAGGTCTCCTGGGCAAAAAGCCAATGTGAAAAATTAAAGCAGACAAAACGCTATCTTAAAGGCGATTTTAAGGTAGGACTGCTAAAAATATGATACATTATTAAGCTAAACACATTGCATATAACGAAAGTTTATGAGTCGTTTCGGTTGTACATGTTATGGATGACATCAACATATAATATCAACATACAACGTTCAACTAAAAGCAAACCTTTAGGACTAAGACGCCAGTTTTTACCCTTGGAGAAGCAGAAGGGGTTGGCAGTATAGGAGATGGAGGCGGTGCAGAACAAACCCTTCCAAGGTTTTTTTCTACATTTTTAAAAGAAACAGATCATTACGAGGTGTTTAAAATTTCTTTAACTTTCATTTGTCACCCAAGGACAATTTGACATCACTGTTAATCTGTGATTCTTAATACTGCCATAAATAACCGTGTTTTGACGCAAAGAATTAGTCAAATTAGACGTCATGAAATAATTAAAGTGAAATTAAAATGGAGGATTGAAGACTGTTTTTTTCATGACCTCAGGCCACAAGCAACAAATAAACATTGTATCTTGTAGAGCTACAAAGACATGATATAGTTTCGGCATGTCTCGTGACAATGGAGAGCCAAATGTGTTTCATAATCATCCCTCTTTTCGATTTCCTTCGAGGGTTAATCCCTGTAAGTACTGTAAATGAAACTGGCTAATATTGTACTGCAGCATATTAGTAAGTTGAAAAGAAAAAAACAAAAAACAAAGAAACATACTTGTTTCATCAGTGGAAATAAGTAGAATAAATATTCCTTCGATATGGTTTGTTTGTAGGTGCATGTATCGCCAAGTTCCAGAGTTCCAGATCATTGTAGGGCCTACGCCCTTAGCTGTCAGGCTGATCCTGATTACGTCAGCCCCTGTGATTATGAGCACGACCTGGCATGTGATCGATGTGAGGTGTTTCCAAATGTAATCCACGAAGTTGAGTCTGCCTTGGAAAATGCTAAAATCTCAAGCAATAAGAAAGATGAGATGAAATATGTAGTTTCTCTAGCTAAGAAAAGAATCAAAGAATGGAAAGCTCATTTACTCAGATCAATCAACCAAGATGAAGCGCGACTGGATGTCGTAAAGAATCTAGATGCTTATTCGGTGCTTTTGGTCTTGGATTGGGCCATGAAATACCTCCCAAGAAAATATCGCGAAAGTCAAACTGATTGGTTTGGAAAGCGAGGTATTTCATGGCACATAACCACTGCTACGAGAATAGTCGAAGGTCAACCTCAAATGCTGTCATTTGTTCACGTTTTTCAAAGCTGTAACCAAGACAGCGTCACAGTTTTGGCCATCATCGATGACGTCCTGAAACAACTCAAGAGTACAATGCCCAATGTAAATAGTGTTCATTTCAGACAGGACAATGCTGGATGCTACCACAGTGCTTTCACACTACTGGCAATTCAGCAGGTAGCTAAGAAGTACAACATCAACGTCAGACTAGATTTCTCAGATCCACAAGGGGGCAAAGGGTCTTGCGACCGCAAAGCAGCCGCAATTAAGAATCATACGAGAATATATCTAAATTCCGGCCAAGATGTCGAGACTCCAGAGCAAATGAAGAATGCCGTAGAGTCCTCAGGTGGCATGCCTGGAGTAAGGGTTATGCTATGCGACACACAGAATATTCCCAAGTCAGTCCCTGTGAGATGGGAAGGTGTTAGCTTTATCAATAACATTGAATATGGCAATGAGGGAATGAGAGTTTGGAGGTCATATGCAGTTGGCCCAGGTAAATTCCTGCCGTGGAGTCAGTTTGATTTCCCAGAACACTACTCTGTACCAATGCTAACCACATTAAAGGAGGCCAGAGATCCAAAGGCTACATTTACTGCGATTACAGCAAGGAGAAAATCACCCCAAACCCAGCAAGGAGAGGAGCAATTGGCATCTGGTGTTGGGGAAGCTTCGGATGAACAAAGTGGGGACGACATGGAGTGTCACTGTAAACTGTTTACATGTCCTGAAGAGGGATGCATAAAATCATTTCAAAGATTTTCGTCCCTTGAACATCATCTTGACGTTGGAAGGCACAAGTATGCTCTTGAGAGCCTAACACTTCTCGACAAGGCAATGATGTCCTATGCATCAAAGCTAGAACAGGGTGTGGCCACTGTTGATAATCCTGTAGAGGATACTGGTACAGCTAATGCAGCGGATTCCCGTTCATCGTTGTCAATGGGCTTGGCGTTGAAATCCTCTGGTACTCAAAGAACACGACTGACTGAAAACCAGAAACAATACCTTACAGAAGTATTCAAAATCGGCGAACAGACTGGAAAGAAAGCTGATCCCTCCAATGTTTCCAAGTCAATGAGAAAAGTCAGAAACGCAGTTGGCTCTTCTAGATTTGATGCTTCAAGTCATTTAACTTCTCAGCAAGTTGCAAGTTTTTTCTCACGCCTTGCTTCAAAGAAAGTTATTCAAGTTGAGGAATCTGAGGATGAAGAAGATGAACACGCTGAAGAACTGAATAAAATTCGTGAACAGAACATACAAGACTTGAGTAATGAAGTCATGGCAGAAATATCACCTCAGCATCCGATCATGTACGATACGCATAACATTTGTGAAATCGCAGCTTGCTCTAAACTCGCAAAGTTTTCTGTGCAGATGCTTCAAGACATATGTAATTTTTATCAGCTTGACATCTCAACAATCAACGTTAAACGAAAGAAGCCCTACATAGATCTTCTGACGAAATTAGTTGGTAGCTGTAGCTGTAACGCGTCACTTTGAAACGCAAACTCAAATACTGTCTTCAATTAAGATAAACAGTTGAGGCCTACAGGCCTCATCCACAATGCAGCGACAAGTTTTCCTTGAGGAACCCCCATTATCACTGAGGAATAGAGAATCTCCTTTGTGTTTAATACGGGAGAGAGTTGCTTAGATAATGAGACGAAGACCCCCGAAAGAGCTGTAACTCAGGCATAGGCCACACTAATGCATTTTCATCTCAAACAAAACGAAGCGAACTATTTTCGCCCATACTAGTGTTTAATTTTCCAATTTGTTTCGCCTGTCCAAACTAAAACGTTCGAAAATGATAATCAAAGGCTCCTTCGAGCTACCTCATGATGTGTGGTAATTAAACTATGAAGTACTGTCCTTTGCCTCTTTTGAAACTAAGAAGTGTTGCATTTGTAAGGTGTTAAGTTGAAAAGTGCATCATGTTAATAAGCAGCCATTAGTTGAGCATGTTCATAGAAATAAGGTCTTCATCTAATATATATAACATTTTGACAGGAAACACTGGTAATCCTTTTAGTGTCTTTTTCTCTGTCTGGATTATGAACATCAGCAGTGCAAATATTGTTTTGACAATTTGTGAAGATTTCATTAGTTTGCACATCAGCACTGGATGTGTTAGGGTTTTGAACAAACTCACCCCACTCTTCATGGGTTGCGAAGTTATGCCATCTAGCCATGCATTTTGCACTTTTATGCCTTCCGTTTTAAATAATTCACTAGTGTCTACAAGATATTTGGCTGCATCTAATACTTTCTCAGGTCTGACAATCTGAAACTGATAGTGATGCTTGTAACCAAGGCGCCTTTTAAGTTTCATTGGAATGGTCTGTGATTTGCTTCTTGGCCTTGGGAGACAATGAACAGTCGAATTTACATCACTTGGCACATTGACAATGTTTCCATGAATAGACAATTGCCAACCCTAGATAGTTCACGGAGTTGCATAAAAGGTATAAGAGGTGATATTAGTCACTCTTCTAGTGATGTGAAATTCAATACATTAGGCTTACAAGGAAAACCCATCTTATTAGCTTTAGAACAGATGGGTAACCTGCCTTGTTTTAGACCTTTTGTATTGCAAGTTAGACAATTGCTTTTTCAGACTTTTTTTAGACTTTTTTTTATTGCAGGTCCTGCAGATCCATTCAGTGTCATTGACACTTTTAAAACCAGTAAGACAGGACTCAACAATGTCTAGTGAACATGCCCTATATTTGTTTGGATCACATTTCACTACAGAGCACTTGAACCACAATTGGTCACAACAAGTGCATACATATTCTAGGCCACATGCACTGTTTTTTGTAAAACAAATTTATCATAGAAATTGCATCGTACTTGTTTTCTTGTGGCTGCAACTCATGACTGCTACATGTTAGTAGTGATACACCTTCCAGGACCTCAGCCTCTTGTCTTTTTCTTACCAACTGTTTGGTTATTTGCCTTATGTGCTATGGGTTATCTGATTTTCGTTTTCTGAAGGAGCGCTGCTCAATTTCTCTGAGATGTTCTAGGTTCAATTTTGTTCTTTTAGCAGCCTGGTGTTTCTTGTTCCCAGATGTTTTGCTATTAATGTTGCAGCCTTGTACTTGTTTTTGATTCTCATTTATTCTAAAGTTGTCATCAGCTCTTCTGTCTTTCATGTATTCTCTCATGTATTTTCTTCTGTAAGCTTTACGTTTTTCACTGTTATTAACTGGTTTGTTTTCATTTGCATTTCTTTGTTTGTTTGCTGTTGTCACTTATCTCCATTGTTCTGTTTTCTACTATGGAAACATAACGAAATTCATCTAGGTGTCCAATGTAAATGTTTAGGGCATTTGTAACATTCACTGGTTTAACAACAGTAACTGGAGAAAAAGTTGGATTTGATTCAGCAATATGAATTGATAAATTAAGACAATTGGCAACGGCTTGAATTATGATAGCATCAGCCCATGTTCCTAGGCATGACTTTCTTTCCAAATAACCTTGCCAAGAATGCTCAGTTTTACTCTCTATAAAATTGTTCAGGGTGATTCAATAAATACTGAATGCCAACACTGCACATATAGAAATGACTATTAGGATTTCCATAGAGTTGATGTGATACAGCGCTAAAAAAGCAATCACCACCTCCTTCAACATCAAGTGCAGTTCTGCCTAACTGAGACAATCTGAATTCTAATAAACAGACAGAATTTGTGGGTGATATAAAAGGTACTGATATGCAATACCAGTACTCATTTGCAGGACCAGGATTTGACTCCATATCTCCACTCAATGATATGATTCTGCTCAAAAAGTGATACGTTTTCATTTGGAGCTGCCTTAATTTTCTGAAAATATTACCTTCAGCTATCATACAAAACAGAGGCAAGTTTTTATGCTTTGGAGTCCTTGTTCAAAAAATACACAAACTTAAACTTTGTCTAATGAAATACTTCTGTGAGAAAATCATGAATTTTAAACCTCTATATCACTCTAAGAAATGACAACCATGGTATCCACACAACATAGCCTTCAGCTTGGAGGATTTTGTGACATTAATTTCTAATGTATAATTTCACCGACATTTTTTTTTCCTTGCCATTAGAAAGTCTGGTAACCATTTTGTAAGAAATTATGGAGGGTTCTCTTTCACGTGTCATACTAAACTGAGGATGGGAGACAATGGTAGCTCAGAATTCCATACATTCTCATTTTTATCTGCATTTCTGTAGAGACAATTACTTGACAACTGAACTGGTATTTTATTTTGATTTTCAAACTGCTCGGGTATTGTAGGATTACCTTCGATAATCAATTGCTCGTGACCTTGGTATATTTCAGGTGGTATTCAGCAGGTAACAGATCATCTGTTTGGCATTTATTTGTTGTTTGATATTTTATATTTGTTATGGTATTTGTTATTTGGCGTATATTGTATGTAGCATTTGTTTGGCAGTTGTGTTCAATCTCTACAGCTTGTCGCAGTTGTGGCATTTAAGTCCCAGCGAGAGGGGAACTTGACGAAAGCTTCATCGATCTCCTTTGTCATGTGACATTTTCCGAACAGCTTCCCAGCGAATTGCGAAATATTAAAAGCGCATTTAATTTTAAATCATAAGTCCGGCGAGTATTTTTAGAAAATTCAAAATGCAATACAGTAGAAGGAGGGCAGCTTACCTTTTTCCCCAGACCATAAAGCATTCATTTCGAATAGTTCATTTTGCGCATTCTACTCCTCGTCATCCAAATGTATCTTGGAGACATCGTAACTTTTAAGACTTTAAAACCCATTTCTTTCCACTCCAGCTTTCTTGAGCACATTTCCTGTTCGTTTGTGAGGTCTTCAAAAGTGTATTTTGATCAAAGATGGAGCGAAAGGAAAGAAAACTCGCCTTGACAATTTTTGCGCCGGGCTTGACAAAACAGACGCCATTTTGTAAACATGTACTGCCACCTATGTCCCACCCGCTCCCCCTACGTATATGAATATAAAACAATGACACGACTTTGTGACAAAACCAAACCTAGTAAGGGGGACAGGGGGAAACGTGTTTAATTCATGTTTAATGCGGATTTAATGCATAAATTAATTGTCTAACGGGAATGGAGTGACAAATCCAACCATCACTATACCTCGTGGTATGAAGTACATACCATGAGGTAAAAATGAGTTGGACCTGGGATTGTGCATGTGTGAAATAAATGTTCACGTAATACCACGTCACTCACAAAATAGTCCCACAACGCGCTAGTTCTTCCCGGTCTAGTCCAATATCTCCTTTGTCTTTCGTCAGTGGCAGTCCTTCCTCAGCTCTTTGTTGTTACGGCGGAATCTCACAAAACGGTTCAGGCATTAATTTGCGACCTGTTTGCGACATTATGTTTCCGTGCGAAGATCGGAATCGGACGCGCAAGAAAAACCGCAAACCGGAGCGGGGGGGGGGAGGGGGGGTTGTAAAGATTTTTAGTGTCAAAAAAACGTGTGGGAGTGGAAGGGGAGCACGAGCACGTGTAAGACTGGGGTAACGGTAAGATCATGTTGCGAAAAGCAATTTGAGAAAAAACTTTGCCAAAGGCAATAAAATTCTCCGACTGTCACTAAAATATTCGAAGAGAAATTCAGCCAAGATGTAAAAAAATCTTACGACTACGTTTTGTGTTTGCATTCTCTATTTTCCAATTGCCCATAATCCACTCTGTTTGCCCCCCAAATTTTGCATAAGCTATTGTTGTGAAATGCTCTTGGGAATATGTAGTTTCCTCTACAGCCGTTTTTTGGGGGAGCGTTGCGTGACATCCCATAAAACGGTTGCGGAGGAGACTAGAGAATATGCAGACCTCCCAAGAGCATTTCACAACAACAGTTTTTGCAAAATTTGGGGGTCAAACAGAGTGGATTATGGGCAATTGGAAAATGGAGAATTGTTTGGTTTTGTGGAAACGGCGAAATTTAGAGACTCGGATGAGTTTTCGGATTGTGTTCAAAATGTTTGAGAAAAGTAACGGCGCGAAAAGACCTAGATACGAGTTTAGCGATTCAGTGTTACGCAATGCAGGTAAGAGATGACAACAGGAGACAACTCAGGAGACAAAGGTAAACTAGTCATTATTTCTATTCCTTTATTTACTCTCTTCCTACTCAACAAGATTGTGTGCTCCAAAGTGGTTACGTATCAGGATAGAAATTGTCCTATCCCTACCCCCTAAAATGGACTGACAGCATTGCATGACGAACAAATAACGGACCGCTACGAGGATTCAAGGATTCAAGCAGCAATCGTTCAAATGTAATATTTTGTTGTAGCGCAAAGTAAGCAACTATCCACAAATGACTTAGTCGTTGTTGACTTAGATGCAGTGGTGATCATATGTGCCGAAAGATGGTGAAAGATTCATGGTATTCAACCATAAATACGATGACAGTTGGTGATGTTCATCGGACATTGTGTAAACAGAAGGAAACTCTGCTGCTTCATATGCGACGAATGGTGAGAGAAACACAATAAATCGGCTCTTGGACCTGCCTTTTACAGCAAATAAGGTTAGAACATTTTGAAATTATCAGCTCTGTGTCTATTTCAACTTAATGTAATTCAAGACATGTGGCGCATGCTAAAATATATGTCTGACCCGTAAATTGAAATTTGACAACGGAAGGTGAAATATTTGCATTTTTAACGTACTTTGAAAGGCTGTCGCGTCGCTCACAATCATTTGCCCAAAGAAATTTTTACAGGAATCTGTAGACCATCCTTCTGCGATTCAACCACCAGAAGCATAATCCATTTGAAGGTTTTGCACATAGTGAAAATTAATTATATTCACGAAGTACTTTTAAGTGAAAGAAATACTTGTCTTCGAAATTTAATTATTTTGCATCCAAAAAATAACGCAGCATTTCCCCAAATCAACCCAGTACACATTTAAACATTGCACAAAACTATTTGAGTGTTTTAAAGACAGAAGAATAATGTGGTTTTGCATGCGAGGCTTTCAAACTTGTTTAATAAAATGGCGCGTCAAATGACGATTTTAACGGAATTTGGTAATTTGCATATTTCTTTGAAATAAAAGGATATTTTACCAAAAAAACTATCCAGTAGTTTTTGTCATACCCTAGCCTATCTACCATAAGAATATAAGCGAAATCGAATTTTCGACTCTTGCCGCGAAATTAAGAATTTGTCTGATTTTTACAGGCAGGCACTCTTAAGTAGCTTAATTCAAACAACAAATAGCTGCCTGGAAGAGTTCAAAATGCTTTATGATATGATTGTACAAACTTCAGTGTAAATAACATGTTCAAATAGATTACTTTGGAATGCCTGCATGATAAGATACATCTGAAGACCTTCAACTGAGTGAAAAAGGGGTTAACAAATTTCATTTGGGAAGCCTGGCCATGGCACTATTAAGAAGCTTAGTCAGATAGGGTAATAATAAATTCTTTGTAGTGGTGCTGATCTGCTATAGGTTGAACAAAAATACAAGCAAAATTTAATTTTCCTACTTAAAATGGTAACACAGGGTATATTTAAAACACTGGTACCAGCAGGTTGCTTTTAAATATGTATGTAGCTGCCATTTAACCCTTTAAGACCCAAAATTTTTTTCAGAGCAAATTATTTTCCCCAAACCGCGACAACATTTTGACTCACAGATCATCAAGATTCCAATTTAATGCCATACAACTATATATTTTGTTATTTCTTATGAAATTCTCTTTCCAACAAAAGGTGTTTTAATGTACTAAATATCAATTTACGCCTTTCAGGGTGAGTAAATGACATCCTCACTGTTTGCGATGAACCCAAAAATATGAAAATACCGTCATATTTCACCATGGAAAAGACCCCTGCCTGGTTTATATCTATAATAACCAGATTGTACATTTTCATAGGAACAGAATGCAAAAAACTGCTTGTGAATATCATAAATAGAACAGAAGTTTTTGTTTGTTCGATCGCGCTAGAAATGTTTAGCATTGTCAGTAAACAAACTGATCTAAAATCTAATTACATAAAAGAGTTGGAAAATACCCTTTTATTTGCTCAAAAGGTATTCTGAAAGCACAAAACAGTATATCTGAATAAAATAAAATACTCTTGGTACAAAAGTGAGTTGTAGTCACTTGTTGCTGAAAGTAATGAGGGCTAAACTCTAAATTTCAAACCTTCAGCAGAAAACAATGTTGTTTGTGAAAATACAAAGTACTTTCAGCAGAAAACAATGTTTGAGAAAACACAGAGTACTTTGAAACTTGTCCACAAGTCTTTACTACTACCAATAAACACATGATGTGTGCCACTTTTCCCAACAGTTTCTAGCCTGGTTGATGCATAGCGTGGTGCTATTACATGTGGCACAGACAATATATGACTTGTACCGAAAATTTTTTCCCAGCTTCTCGATGATGGCTTTCTTTGCACAAACAGCACAGTCTTTTCTTGTGCCAGTCACCCCCAGGACATGCCTTTTGTCATTTAGCCTCTTTTCATCCGTCGCAGATAGAGGGAGGCTGGGAGGTTGGCCAGCTTTTCGGTGAAATGACCTTTCTCCAATCAGCTGGTGAGCCACTTCCAGCCGGAAGTCGATAAACTCCTGGGAGGACTGGGGATTTGCTTTCCTCATTACAACAAGATAACCAAGAAGGCAAACCTCCAGGCCATACCCTAATAGCTTCTTCCAAGCTTTCCTTGATTTTCTGACCACAGAAAATGTCTTGATAAGCTGATCCAATAGGTCCACCCCACCCATGTACTTTTGGTAGTCTACCTGGGCAGGAGGACAAGGAACATCCACTTGCTCTCGCCCATTTTTACATGGTACAGTTGGAAGGGTGCCATCAGGATTTTTAGGTGGATGAATTGTTGAAAGCAAGTAAACCCCACACTTATCAAACCAGCTCATAGCAACAAGCTGGTCATGGGTTCTGAACTGGTAGTGTCCCCAGGGCAGCCGCTTTTCATCAGCTTTTGCAATAAGAATATCTTTTGGAAATCCTTTCCTCCCAGATCTGACCATGCCACAGCAATAAATGCCGGAGTTCATGCGTTCAATAAACAAGTGAGGGTCACAGTAGAAGTTGTCCATATACAAATGATGGTTGTTCCCTTCAATTGGTGCAGTGAGGTCTCGGACAACACGTCATGCCAAATTTTGTTCTGGGTTGCCCCCCTCTTTACCAAGATAAACTTGAAATTTATAAACATAGCCAGTTTTGGACTCTGATAACACCCAGAGTTTTATACCCCATTGGGTTGGTTTATTCTTGATGTATTGTTTGAATGAAAGTCTGCCCTTGTGAGGGACCATGATTTCGTCAATCACAATGTCCCTTGAAAGTTTATACTCCCTGCTGATGTTCAACGAAATGATGTTAAGAAATTCGCTGACTCTGTAAAGTTTATCATATCCATCAGCACCAACTGGGACTGCAACTGAATTATCAGCCAGATGAAAATAAAGTCAGATTTGTAAAAACCTGGTGCGTGACATAACCGCACTGATACCTTCTTGGTGAACAAGATAATCTCTCCAGTACATATGAAAACGTGGCAACTTGATAATGCCCATCAAAATCATAATACCCACAAAGGTTTCCATTTCATCCCTTGTCACTGGGCTCCAGGACTGTTTATGTTTGTTTGGGTCAGTTCTGACCATAAAATTATAATAATTGTTGGTTTCTCAAACCAGCATTTCCCAGATGTTATCAGTGGAAAGAAGATCAAAATAAAACTTAGCTGAATTTTCCTCCGGGTTTACAAATCGTCTAGAAGGTCCTGGTGCTGCCTCAGTGAACTGTGGGGGTACCGTGTGTACTCCTACATCTCTAGACCACTGTAATTCTGGATCAGCATTTTGTGGTTGTCTTCCATTTGCTTGACCATGCCGCGGAGCACCACGGCAAGGTGCTTGATGACCTCCTCTGAAGTGCAGTAGTTATCCTTGACTTCCATGCGAGCCTGTTGTTTGACCACGTGCACTTGCACCACCATCACGGCTGCCATTGCTGTTGGGTTCTTCGTTGCTAACATCTGAATGTTTATAAAAATTCCCATAAAAAAATACTAGGAAACAAAGCGACACTGTTCATAAATGAAAAATGTTTGATTCCAAATGTAAACAGTGCGCATGAACTTACCAGAGTTGTCAGTATTTTCCATGAGTTCAGCCTCATTTTTGCTTGAATCGCCATTGTTTTCGCTTCTGATGACACATCCAGCAAGTCTTATTCACTTTGGTCGTTAAAATCACTGACTTCTTCATCATTTAGCACTCTCTCCAGAACCTTTTCCAAAGTGAAATACCGTGCGGCCATTTTTAAATCGCCAGTAAAACTCAGGCAAGAAAATATCAAAGAAAAAGTGCCTCTTGAAATCAAGAATTTGACAAAAACTGAATCGATGTGAGCGAGGCATTTCTGGGTATCCCAGAATAGTGTTCTACTTCAATCCCAGAATGCCTGTTGAAGTAAGCCCACATTTTTAGGAGCACATGACGAATCATACATATATGTACGATTTGGTCTTAAAGGGTTAACAGTGGAGAGACTGACAGGCCCGATTGGTCAGATTCTGCAGAATCGTCACAAGAATTGCAAAAGACACTTTCAAAGTTTGGTGCACTTTCTCTTCTTGGAGTGGAGCAATTTAGTGGGCTTTCTGAACTTTCCCGGGATTTTGACATTTTTGATTCTTGCTGTTGCAGCGTTTCTCCTCCTTTATCGTCAGGACCTTCGTCAAAACAGTTTAAAGAATCTCTGGAGTGTTGACTGTCTTGATTCGAGTCAGCGATTTTCAATTTGTGCTTGTTTATGGCAGACTTCAG
The DNA here is from genome assembly GCF_042242905.1 of Orbicella faveolata. Taxonomy (NCBI): domain Eukaryota; kingdom Metazoa; phylum Cnidaria; class Anthozoa; order Scleractinia; family Merulinidae; genus Orbicella; species Orbicella faveolata. The sequence continues at coordinate 25,449,470 of NW_028301576.1, forward strand.
GGATAGAAAGGCTTCTGATCGTAGAAACTCCGATGCTGATGGGTTTTTAAGAGCCAAATTCCCAGCAACTACAGCAAATGTACTGCCCACATAAACCTGCTCCGTAGATTTCTTTGCATCTAACTTATTGAACCACTGACTTAAGACTGGGCCACCATTTGCATCCTGCAGATCAGCAATATTTATTTAGCAAACATCATCAGGGAATAGCTGGACCAAATGACACTCATTGAATCTTCATGGTACCTTAGCACATAAACAATCGTTTAATGCGTACCGTGACTTTCCTTGGTTGAGCGCAAAACAAAGACGCTTAGGATGAACCACAGATGCACGGACTACATCAGGATAGAAGGAGAGGAGGTGGAAGATGTGAAATCCTTTATGTGCCTACAATCTTGGACAAAATAAATGGAACACCTGGACCACCCCTCTCCCCATTTCAATGATGCCAAAATGGCGTGTTTTTGCTCCTTCATGCCTTCATCATTGCTTTGATGGGGAAGGGGGTTAATTGTTCCTTTTTATTTTGTCCAAGATTGTCCGAGATTCATACTGGTGTGACTAGGTGTGTTATTTATGGTAATGGTGGGACTATTGTAGCAGTTGCACGCTTACAAGATTCACTGTATATCAGAATGCAAACCTTACGGTGAAGGCATACCCAGTCAAGATTGAGACAGTGATTTCTGTGACACTTAATCAAGTGCTATTTTAAGCGTTTTACATACTTTAAAACAAAAGATGCATAAATGCATGCAATATTCAGAGTGAAATTGTCAAGTTCATGCCTTAACTTAGTCAGCTTTCTATTTTGTTTGAAGAATGCTTTTGGAATAGTCTTGCACGGGAAATTGAAAGTAGCGTAACGGTTCCATATTTCTGCTTATACTTGTCAAAGAAGTTCATCAGCACATCATGATGGAGTTACTCTTACTATGTATGTAGTAGTTCACAATCCAAAAGTTCCGATAACGAACTGCAGCAAGCCAAATCGAGAAGCGTGTACTTAATAACCTACAGCCAAGCTGATCTCAGCATTTTCCTGGACAGACAGTCATTCGCAGATGGTGTTTGAGGCGATTTTGAATTGTGAGGGACCGAAATTGAAAGTAATTCAATGGACTTGTAGCCAGGAAAACCAGAAAAGGCAAGGGAAGCATTATCACATGGTCATTAAACTAAACAAGATTAAGAGGTGGCTGCCGATATGGCAATATTTAAAGAACAAGTGGAATGTTTATGTTCACTTTTCTCACCGGCACACCAACTACTATTCGGCATGGTTGTACACCACCAAAGAAGATGAAGATTTCAGTCCACAGTCCATTTCTACTACAGATTTCCAGGCTGCTGGCCATCCAGATTTAGGCAACTCAGGTCAACCTAGAACAATGGCCGCAAGTCAAGTGCAGGCAAAGCCACGGCAACTGACCACAGATTTTCATGATTCGGCATCAGATACCACAAGTGGCAGAGAAAGCGAACAAAGTAAAAAAAGAGATCAAGAAGATGGCTACTCTCCGATGATGGGGAGAAACATCAGTAACACATTGAGCGGAATGCGCTCAACAGCTACTTATATGGAACCACATGCCAATTGAAGTTTTTACCAAGGCTGTGAAAAATCTCCGAGAACCGGGGAGGGGAAAATTTTGCAACATTTTAATCAAGGGCCCTGCAAATACAGGCAAGATATTTTTACTTAATCCGTTAAACATTGTTTACAAGTCTTTCACTAATCCCGCCACTCCACTTTCGCCTGGGTAGGGGCAGAAAAGGCAGAAGTCATTTTCTTAAATGACTTCAGATGAAATACACAGATTATCCAGTGGCACAATTTACTATTGATGCTCGAGGGTCAGCAGGTGCATCTCCCGGCTCCATAATCACATTTTTCTAAAGATCTCGAATTTCACAATGACACCCCGATTTTTTGCACCACAAAGCACGATTTCATATACGTTAAGGGAGGGGTCATCGACCAGGTGGAGACAGAAATGATGGCAGTACAATGGAAGGCTTTTCAGTTTCAGAGGCAGATTCTGCAGAACGAACAATTGTCCATTCAACCGTATGCTACATGTTTTTGCTGAATTCATTTTACGGCAATAAGTGAATCAATCAATTTTTTCTGTGAACTAGTCAGAAAGTAATCGCTTGCGATTTGTGTATTCATTTGTCAATTTCCCAATGTGAGTTATCAGTAGAAAAGCAATTTTACTATTGAATTGTAAAAGATATTCATATAGAATAGAATCTTGAATGAAATAAAGTAATTGTTAAGTTATCAAGTCCAAGGTAAACTACATTACACCACTTCTTTACGAAAAGTCCCAATAATAAAAGAGAATAGGAACAATAAAAAATAAGTTTGGCTTGAACAAACTGTTTAAGAGAACAAATTTCCCTAAATAAGATACGAACAGAAAAAGAAAAAGAAGAAAAAAAACCAAAGGAACTAGGCGAGTGCGATAGATGAACCCTCATTGCTTGTGATATTTCAACTGTTCTAGTGATTTTACATGATTTTCGACGATTTCGACTTTTAAAAAGTAAACAACAAACATTAATTCATATTTTATTTAAATTAGCCTGAAACTGTAATAAATCGTCAAAAAACCATCACAAGGAGGCTTAAATCTCGTAGAATATATCGTAAACCATCACCAAAATGTCCAAATGTCATTGAAACATAATTCAAGTACCCACATATCTTAAAATTCAATATTTCAGTCTTTCACCACGATTTCGTATTATGCCGGCCACACAAACACTCATAGACTGTATAGTTCTATCTATCAGTTGTTGTGAAATACCACGGATCATTCTTTGTGCCCTTTCACAAAACTGTTCATATGACTCTCTTGTTATGCCTCTTTCAAGCGCATCTTTTGCCAACTTCTTAGTGACAATGTGAAAAATGTTCTCTATTGGATTCAAGTCTGGACTTCGCGGCAGGATTATTAAAAGTTCACAATGGCAAAGAACCATAGCCTCACGGGCTGCTTTGCTGTTTTGTGAAGGATCACTGTCTTGCAGGCAAAGTCGACTTAATCCTTTGCATGATCATTCAAACATAGTGTTGAAATGCTGGTCAATAAAAGATGCGAAATAGTTTCCATCTATTTTCTCGTATCTTTCGCAAACCAGCACTCCTTTGCTGTGACTTTTTGCTACCATGAGCTTGGCCACTTTTCCTCCCGTTCCGGATTTACTGCCTTTTGCCAAACACCCTCGTGTCAGGCCTTCAGATCTTTTCCTCCATACTCTTCCTTTTGGGGCACGAGCTTAGTTCAGCGGATTAATCTTGTACACGAATGAGACACCATCCAAATAGAAAGCGACAGAATCTGTCCAAACACTTGGGGGTATTCTGCTTGCATTTTTCGGGCAAACTCCACTTTCTGGTCTTTGTCTGTCTGACTCATTAGCCCCTTTTTGCGTGCCTGACAGAAGAGGTAATCATTTCTATTTAGTAAACGCCTAACAATTCGGTTGGTGACATGATGAATTCCTGTACGCTCCATCAGATGTCGTGAGGAAAATGAGCCCTCTTCATCCCTCAATTCTAGTATACTTAAAATGTGTCGCCATTTTTGATCAACTTCTCTAGGTGTAGTTTCGGAACTTCGACTCAACCACTCAACGTCGTTTGATCAACATAATAGTCGAGTCCCTCTAGCGTAAGAACATGTTATTAAAAAGATTGTCTTCCTTTTTTTCATGATTCTGGAAAACGAAATATTTATAAAATCGCTGAACTCAAACAGTAGTAGAGTTCTTGCATCTACTCGAAAATCGCATTACCTTATGCATCTCTACTCATCACAAACCTACCTTTCTCGACTGTACTAAATCACGCAACTCTACTCGACCCTCTACTCTACCAAACACACGCATCTAGACTCTTCTCAACCTGTATTGACTCTACTATATATTTATCACGCAACTTGACTCTACTCCACACACTGGTCGCGGCAACAAAATAACGCACTGCCTCCCATCAAATTCTACAAGAATTGTGATATACCTCCACTAATATGTTTCCATAAACAGACAATACTCTACTTGCGAAACTCGAATGAACTTTTAATGTTTTTGAACAAAAGTTACCATATCTTGCAAGGAAAAAATATTAGCCATGACTGGCCCAGAAAACTTTTAAAATTCCGTCGAACTAAGGCATTCCTTTTTCTTCTTCTATCAACTCAAACTGATGTCACTCAAATCGCTTCATTATAGCCTTATCTAGGTGTTCACAATAATCACTATTGTGTTAGGAGCTTTTGCGAGTCGGTATGTATTTAACAAAAGTTCGCTAAGTGTAGTTGTTGTAGTCTTTGTCACTGGTTTTTGCATTTGTTGCATTTGAAATGCCCTCCGATTTCTTTTGCTTCCTGAAGGTTAATTTTGGCACATTTGAAATGTTGCCACTGCTTGCAATTGGTGCAACATATGTGGCCTGTTTTCTTCTTGCTTCGACAGATGTTGCACACGTCTAGTGAGTCTTCGCTTTTGCGGCCTTTTTTAGTTGGAATTTCAGAGCTGACTATGACTCTAAATGGAAGATCTGTGGAAAAATAAACATAAAAAATGGACAACTTTGAGTTTGCAAGACATGTTTCGATCAATCATTGATCATCTTCAGTTGCAAGTGTTCGTTACAGTGCGAATTTGAATTTATGTCAATATTACAAGTTCAACTTACACTAATACATTGCCGTTAGAATTTTAAATTACAATAGTACTAAGTACAAGCAATCGAATAATGTGCACACAAACAGTGTACCAAAGAAAAGCTAACTAAAGTGCTTAATCGCAGGTAATTACAGCAACAACACGAAAACCTACGGAAAACTAACGTTAAAACATAAAAGTAGCTAAACAGATAGAGTTAGCTCCTCATGTTTCAGCCGCTTATCTAGACCGGGATTTTCCAGCGGACATGAGCAGAAATAAACATCTTTTACCTTTTTAGTAGAAATGCCATTTCATTAAGTATTTGTATTTCGTTTGCCCGAGATCTAGAGATCACTCCTGTTACAGTCTAAGTGCGTACTATCATCTCATTAGGCCTCAGTAATGAATTCTGGTGACTGTTGTTGCAAGCAAGTTATTACATCTCCAGGGTAATGGGTATTTTTATTTTTTTGCTTACGTGATCTCGACTGCTTTCTTTTCTTCTTTTTTCCGTTTGTTGAATCATCCACGTTTGTACCTTCAAGAAAAAAAAACTAAATCTATAAAAAATTTAGCTCACAACCAGTGTGAATTTAATTATTTATTTACTTATTTATTTACTTATTTATTTATGTATTTGTTTGTTACTTTAATTATTAATTTATTTTTGTCAAAATTATCGTAACTGTTCCCTCTTTTTGAAATGTTAAAAGTTCCTTTAGGGCTTCTTAGCGGGGCAGAAGGGAAAGACAGCAATGCCTTTTAAGATGAACGTCTCTACCACCTAATAATCTTGCAGAAATCAATGTTCACTATTTAACAAATTGTAACATTTTCCATATATGGCTATGAAGCCCCATTTATCCGTAACAGATGCTGCTATGCGATATACTTCAGTTACGAGGATTCATCCGAAATCTTTTAAAACGCCACATGGGCAAAGAAAAATGAGCTTCATTGACAATTATTTTGTTGAATATGGAAACAATTATCCTGCTCAATCTTTCGGAATATCACCTCGTCAGCTAAGTATCAGGCGTTATTCCGTGCCATTTTGTATGATAATTGTCGGCTGTTTGCTTTGTTAATCAGTTTTAAAACTACAATCGCGTATATAAGTAATCGGGACACTTTGTGTGGGCACCTTTAAAATACCTCCTTCCCCCACTTACAATGTTGGAGTAGAAGGAAACATGTAAATTGTCCAAATATTCTGGCTTGGGACTCTTCTTCAATTGGTGGTAAAAATATTAAATAATTTTTGAGCAGCGGCTTTTGGTAGATACAATCTTTATCAATGTCATTTTCAGTTAAATATTTTTAACTCAACTCACTCAATTTTTTCCTTGAGATTTCCGTCTGCTTCCCCTTGTCTACCTCCTCCAGGGGAATCATTCGTGATTGAGGCTTTAAGGAAGAAATGTAACAATATTAATCAAAAATTTGGTTACGACCAGTGTGCTTGCAACAGTTAAGACTTTTTGTTATAGCCACATTTCCCCCTCCATCTTGAGAAGCACTTACTATCGTTTGTTGTGGCATCGCCTCGAAACAAAACATTGTGCCACATGCTGTTATTGTTTTACTTGCTTCTTATAAAGAATCTTTCTAGATGTCATTTGGTTATTTTCTTTTTGAACGTGCACTTACCATTCATCTTCATCCTGGTCAACAGCATCTCCCTCCACTGACTTGGATGATTCACCTGTTGCAAGTAAATTATTTACATTCATGAAGCACATGTATTCCACAGCGGGTTATGTTAACACGCATTCCCTTTCATTTGCCATTCTAAATATCTTTGAAATTTTTATTGCTTACCTGATTTCTTCAAGATTTCCCTTTCCAGTGCTCGCCTTACTCTTCTTCCTCCAGGAGAGCCATTCATGACTGAGTCTTGAAGACAAAAGTGTAATCAGTTCAACCACTTTTGGTAAAGTCAAACTTTTTTGCACATTGGCACATTTAATCGAATGATCTTTGCTCCCAAAAGGTAAAGACAAAATTATTGCTCGAGTTGTCTCACTGCGTTGACAATGCTGTTATCGATAATAAAAGTATAACAAAGCAAACCTTTCTGTATGCGAAAGCCGAAATTTTTACACTTATCTAGCAAAACAGACCTTAAGGGCGACGGGAATGATTTTGCTCGTCAGTTAAGGTTTGAGTTGTTGAACGTGCACTTACCATTTTCATCTTCATCCTGGTCAACAGCCTCTTCCTCCACTGACTTGGATGATTCACCTGTTGTAAGTAGATTATTACATTCATGAAGTATTCCCCAGTGAGTTATGTTAACATGCATTTCCTTTCATTTGCCATTCTAAATATTTTTGAAATTTTTATTACTTACTTGATTTCGTCAAGATTTCCCTTTCTGCTTGCCTTACTCTGCTTCCTCCAGGAGAGTCATTCATGACTGAATCTTGAATGCAAAAGTGTAATCAGTTCAACCACTTTTAGTAAAGTAAAACCTTTTCTGCACATTGGCACATTTCATCGAATGATCTTCGCTGAAGCAGACATGCAAAAGGTAAATACAGAATTATTGCTCGATTCGTCTTACTGTGTTGACCGGCGATGCCGTTATCGATAATAAAAAGTATAACATAACAAACCTTTGTATGGCGAAAGCTGAAATTTTCACACTTTTCTAGCCAAACAGTCCTTTAGCGCGAAGGGAATGATTTTGATGTTTTAAGTCAGTGTTGAAATTGTACTTACCATTGTCATCTTCATCCCGGGTAACAGCCCCTCCCTGCACTGACTCGGACAATTCCTCTGTTGTAAGACAGTAAATTATTAATGATTTACATTTATTAGTTTCTATGTGTTTCATCGTAAGTCTGAATTTTGCCACTTAGCTGGTTGGGATTAGTTTTAATTTTTACAAGTTATTCACACATTACATACAATGGCATAATGTTTACGGTTGCTATCCTCCATAATATATCCCAGTAGTTTCTCTTTGTAGCTGTTTTCTTTGTTGTTCGCTGTTAAGTTAACATTTTGTGTTCGAAATATTTGTAGTTTTAGGAGAGATTTTCTGTGTGCGTTACCTTCTGGCTTGTTGCTGCTATTTCCCAGTTTCCTTAGAAGGTCATTCTTCTTTTGCATGAGTCGATCTATTTCTTGCTGCACCTTCAAAATCTCTCTTTCACTGCTTTCTCGGCTTGTCACTTCATATGAGAGGCATTTAATTTTTACAAGTTATTCACACATTGCATACAATGGCATAATGTTTACAGCTGCTATCCTCCATAATATATCCCAGTAGTTTACGTTACCTTCTGGCTTGTTGCTGCTATTTTCCAGTTTCCTTAGAAGGTCATTCTTCTTTTGCAAGAGTCGATCTATTTCTTGCTGCACCTTCAAAATCTCTCTTTCCCTGCTTTCTTGGCTTGTCACTTTATATGAGAGGCATTGTCATTAAAAACAACAATATAGACAGAATAAAATTGAGATCACTTCACACCATCAAAATCATGGCATCAATGTCAAGTAAAACCCTTTTCCGCACATAAAAAGGTATCTTCTCTCGCGATTAAGCATATTAATTTTCTCCCTCACAGACTTGTCTAATGTGGGTCAAAATCAAATGACTATTTCTAAAATATTTCAAAGGATGCACAGAAGTGTTCCACATAATGTGATAATGTTATCCTTACAGTTTACAGGCTCTGTTCAAAAATTTTAATTCACCTATTTAGTAGCTTGTTAATTTTTCATTTTATTGTTTCTCCTATTGAACATTTGGTCATCTGTAATAGCAAACCTTGTTTGCCCTCTTCGTTTTCTTTGTAATTTACGTTCTGCTGGCAGCCACTTTCTGTGTAGCCATTACAATTTCATTTCAGGAAATTTAGGTTTACCTCATCACCTTGAGCATTGTAAGTATTACTATATGTTACCATAAAGTTATTGCAGAATATGTTTTCTGTGTGTTACCATAACTCTAACTCTAATGATACACGCAGACTCAGTTATTTATCAACGGCTAAATTGTGCATTTTAGCATTTTTATCATTCCTCATGGTGACTAGACTTCTCTATTAATAACTAAATACTGGTTGTAAAGGATTTTATAAACCATATTATTTGCAATATACTTTCCTCGGGGTAACACTGGTGAATATAATGCAAATTCATTTAAAGACTCACCAGTAGGAGGAATGGATTCATCTCTTGGGATGATGTCTTCTGGAAATAATGCCCTCTTGATCATTACGCAGCCTTTGGAGATGTACTTCCCCTTTGAGGGTGAGAAGAACTTTTGTTGTCCACTTTGTTTCCCTTCGAGGGAGCAGATTAAGGTTTTTTACAACATGTTTTCGTCCATATTGTTATTTGTCACTAATATACAGTTCCGAATAAGACACCTAATTTCTGTATATTACACATATTGATACACCGCCTTAAATGATGAGATCACATGATGTCTGTGATGTTCTTTATTCTAGTACTGGGACAGTTCATTTCCATTCAGTACTTACCAAGGTCAAATATTTCGATGCTATCATGTACCACCTTTTCAGGAATATGTCTAATTCCTCTTTGGGTACATATTTTTTTCAAATTTATCAAGACGGATGGCGACAACTTCCTCTTCCCGGTCCTCTATCTCAGTCTTGCAAACCATGACCACTTCTGAGATCTGCGTTACACGAAATGGGCATATTACAACTTGATCCAGGAAGAACCAGGATGATCTAATGCACTGTATCGACCGCTTTTTTTTCCTACATAACGTCTAAACTTATCGATACAACACAAACAATTTTTCACTAAACGATTTAAGTCTCACTACATGACCATCATATCATAAGGCAGACCTCTTCGGTCTTTGTCTTACCCGTTGGAGTTGACACCACCATCACGATTGCTTGACACTCAACATTTCAAATTTTATCCCCTGCCCAGGGAAATCGCCGAAGTTTTTTTGGTCTCCTAATCTTCCTGTTTGATTCTTTGAACTTGATTCACTGCGATTGCCAGATCGTCAATGACATTGGTAAGCACCGGAAACTCACTTTCTTTCAATCTTTTTAAACATACATTAATAGCCATACCTTTTCTTTTGTAACGTTTCGTAAACCATTTTGAAGATCTCTCGTGTAAGCTTTAATGAAGTCTGTGGTGCAAGTATGCAGTTCCCTCTATTTCTTGATTGGACACTACAACCAGCTACATTTGGGGACATGCTATTAGCAACGGAGGACAGCTGTGTTTCGGTGACATAAGGCACCAAAACCTCTCTGAAATGTGTAATTATCTCATCACCACTGACAGCCGAGGTTATCTCCCCCATCTTAAAAAGTGGACAGAAATGTTTTTGCAATAAGACTCAGATAAAACCATTTGGCTTCTTTGCTGAACGAGTGTTTAAACTAATGTTTATCAAGTGTTTACTAATGTTTACAAGTGTACTCTACATGTTCATGTTTAACTTACTCACTCTCTATTATTTGTTTCCAAATACCTTTCTCGCGCAAAGATTGCACAACCCCAGCTTTGACAGACCCGGTGAACTGAAGCACTTTCTCCAAATTCGGATCTGGCTAATTGTGTACAGTCGGCCAGAAATTCTCTGCCTTGAATTGAGTGAAGCCACTGCCCGACGTGAATAATTTCTCCGACTGTTGTGGGCAACTTTTGCAGCAGCCGACTGTACCACTTATTTCATACCGTTGCTTCATCGGCTGCTAATTCTTGCCCCCTAGCATTTACTTTGATCAACAATAACCTGACCAAGAGCCTGTGTGAAAGGAAAATTGTTTCTTTTTATGAAACAGTCAGACAAAAGACAAAAATATACCAGCAAAACGAGTTACCTCAAGATACCAAAAATAGCATAACCAAAGTACCAAAAAGAGAATTCTGGAGGGGAAAAAAGAGGCATTTAGAGCAAAGGTTTCTATTCTTAACCCCTGTGAGAGGAGCAAAGTATTCACATCTATTTGATTTGGGAGTCCTCCTTTGTTATCAATGCAAATTATCTTTTTTTAAAAAAAAGTCTACTGTAGCCTTGGAGAGCCGGACGACTCAAGACCGCCTAATACCTTCATGTGAACGTATATTCTCGATCAGTTAACACCAGGCCCCAAGCTAAAATGAACGCTGAGCGCCAGCTAAACCCTGGGTCTTCAAGGCCAAGTTCTAAATAAATGCAGGGGGTGTTAAATTGAGAAAATACAGTACACCGGGAATGATAACAGCAATAGTTTCCGTTTCCATTTTTTTACGATCTAAAACAGAACTCACCTCCTTCAGTCTGGCTTTGACAGCCACTCGATGACATGCTCGTTAACAGTGCAAAGGGGTGTGCATTTTGGAGTGTATTCCTTTCTCATAGTGGCATTTGTGCCATCAGAGAAAAACCTTTTACAGCTTTCCCCAACTCGCTGGGGTCGGTCGGGTCATCTGCCTGGAAACCCATGGTGGTCTGGGCTGCCACCTCTCCGTTGTGCACGTCTGTAAACATGTTAAAAAACATGTTTGGATAGGCACCAACCGTAGCCAGTGCTATGTGTCCCGCCTTGGTTTTCCCCGTTCCCGGATCACCTACACCAACCACTACTGGACAGAATCCCATTTCTTGTTGCCACTAGGAAAATCGAAACTTAAAAATTATGAATTTGTCAATATGTTTTATAAGGCCATTACTAGAAAGGTGAGTACGGATTTGATGCACAGTTACGAGGTGGTAGTGGGGGATCCAGACTTCTTTCCTGCCCTTCAGGCCTTAAATTAAGATGAGGCTGTTAAAAAATTTCAGCCTTTCAAGCCCTCAAAATTTTCGCCCATAAGGAGGGTTCCCTCACGGGCCCCTCCTCTCGATCGGCCACTAGAGGGAACTGATCATGAAAGCTGGCAAAGGTCAAAGAGCGAAAAATTGTGCGTGACTGGGGGAAAAAATACAAGACCGAAGGTGGATATCACAGGCACCGGTCCACAAAGCATGCTGAAAAAGAATCACTTCCGAAGAAAGGAACATTATTTCAGACAATCCACCATAATTTATATTAAAATTGAGCAATGAATATCTTTACTTCACAGCTGTTTTTGGAGGGAGCGTTGTGTGACATCCCCAAAAACGGCTGCAAAGGAGACTAGTAGCAAGTGAGAAAACCAACATTTTGGCCAAACATTTTATAAAAATATATCAGCATTGTTGCGTGGATTAATCAACGAAGCTGGAACTCCCTGGCTGGCCTCTTTACTTCAATATGTTTTCAGCAAAATTTTAATAATCTACATTCGATTTATTTGCAACCAATATATACCTGGTTGGGTACATACCTCGTCGAAGTTTGCTATGACAACTCCCATTGAGGCAAGATAAAATTGGGACAGAAAATTTTCCCTGTCGTGGCTTGCTCTGCACATCGGTCTCCCTGTGTATTCCTGTCTGCCGAAACCAAGGGTGGGGTTAGAAGACATGTCTCTTTTTGAAGACAAAATGGAGGTCATGCTCGTTCTACATGCAAAGTATAACGCACTGGTACTTGCGACGGTCCACTTTATTGCCAAAAACCTTCCCTTGATAATGCCTGCCGCATCGCGATCAAATATTATTTCAGAAACCACGAAGAACCTCCTCGTTAAAGTAACAGACAAGGAAGTCAGATTGCTGGAAGATATTTTTTTGAAATTTCCGGGCATAGAAATTGCCCATGACCAACAGATGGTCAAAAACGTTTTGTCTAAATGCCAAACTCCTTTGCATTTTGTGCTCACACCTCCCAGTAAATCTTGCTTAACTTGTGATCGTGCTTTGAGTTCTGCATCTGCGCCATCGCATGTCACACTATTCACTTTGGAAGGCCCCTGTCCTGGAATAAAGTTGGTGTGGAAATGTCAAGCGTGTGGTATCAATTATTGCTACTGTCAATACAGTAACAGCCAAGTGGGGTATCACAGTTTTACCGAGAGCACAGACCATTTATAGAAGCCTCAAATGTTACCTGCTTGGACCGCAAGCTTTCCAAGAGTCAAATCTCGCTTGCCTAAGTACCTTATTGTTCAAATAAATGATTCTAATACAATCGCATTTAAAGCCTTGTTTTCGTACCCCACGGGTGATGTAGTCTCCTACGTAGCCATTTTCTTTTCTTTTTTTGCGATGTCACGCAACGCAACAGGAGCATTGCATTACATCCTAACAAACGGCTGTCAAGGAGAATATGGGTGATGCAATTCTACTCTTCAAAGAAAACAATGCTCTATTATAGGTTTCTGTTTATTTTAATATTCAATTTTAACCAGTTTCAATTTTCTAGATCCTTTTGTTTTGGCAGATCGAAATTTTTCTAGAAATTGAATCATGCTTATTAAACTGTTATTAGTAATGCGTTGGCTAACTTTTTAGATTTTAGATATTCATCTACATATAGCTCTCTCTCAAATAGAGCAATAAAAGATAATTTTTGTTGTCTTGTCCTTGCATAAGCTACTCATTTTGCTAGATTTTTTTTGTCCAATCAAAGGGCTTTCTCTATGTAATCTCATTCCAAACGCATGCAATTGCCTTTCAGCAACCACGCTTGGGTTTCTTTCCAGGCTTTCACAGAGGCCTACAAGGCAACCGACGGCTCTACTGTCATGCAGGACTTTCTCGCAAGTCAACCAGGTAAAGCATCAACAAATAGTCGCCCACTAACTTAACTAAAAGGTGGACTAGGTCTTTATTTTACAGTTCTCTTATTACACCATTTTTGTATTTAACCTTTGAAACTGTCTTAGAAAACCAGAAGAAGTTTGTGGTCAACCTTGGTAGAAACATGGTCTCAGATGCCTTTTTCTGGCACGAAATTGAAGAGGAACTTCAAGAACGAAAGATGAATTGGGTGTTCTAAGGAAACGACAAGGCTGCCTTCGAAACTGTTCTGACGAAGATAAACAAGAGGCGAAGCACGGAGATATATACACACAAAGAAAGTGACTGCTCCAAAGCTTGTAAAAGCAAAGGTAAAGAGGGCACAGGGGGGAGGGGGTGGGTTGATGTTTGCTTTGCAGACCTTCTAGGCTGTTTAGGAAAATAGGCCATTTGACACCACTTCATTTTTTCCTACAGATTTGTTTTTTTGCTATGATGAAATATTTTCATAGACACGTGATAAAGATTTAATTTCAAATCAACAATTTTCAAGAGTACAATCACATGGTATGCGACAGGGGTGAAAATAAGTTAACTTAAATAGGTCTATCAAAGGCATGAATGTATTTTTTCAAGTAAGTTCGCCTTTGCTTTCAATTTGATGGGAAAAGAGATGGCTAGTGAGATAACTTTTTTAGAATTGGTATTCATAATGCTTGTCAATCTAACAGTACTTAAATCGTTTAGGTTGTCAAAATTTTGTTTCCATGGGTGGAATTTGGAAATTACGGTTTCCCCATTGCATTTATCCAGTGACAGCTGAGGTCAACAGATTCAAATCATTGAATTTCCCAAACGTCTGTACAAATTCCCCTGCTAGTCAAGGTTCTGCCTTCTGCTCAGAACATTGTATTACAGCAGAAAGTCATGGAGTGCCTACCGGTCTGAGAAACTTTCTCAACGATTATTGTGGTGTTCAGATTTTCTAATAGTAGCTAGGAGCGTCGCATTTTCTCAACAGTCTAAAAATGGGCCACTTACATAAACTAACTGATTTAATTTACCAATAGATGAAGGCAAAGCTGGGATTCAGCCAGGCTGGGCAAGTGGCCCAGGCCCTGGTCTATCTGCTGGTGGTTTGCGTGGGGCCAGCTGTTAAAAATGGGGGGAGGAAAGGTGTTTTGTACTGACACTTCCAGTTAGCCGGACTTTGAGTTTTCAGTGTTAAATAACCTCGTTACTGACTGTTTCTGGGTGTTGTACTCAATTGTTGAACCTTGTTTGAGGGTTCTATGTTGACATGGCACCCTGCTGGAGTGGTCCATGCCACGTACATGCATGCCAGGCCAATCTCTGGGTCAGGGGGGTGGTCAGAGGACTTCTGGCTGGTGGGACTTTCATCGAGTCAATGTGGGCATGTTTTTGCGAATTTGTATATCTATAATGTTTTGTTTTGTTTTTTTGGAGAATCAGTTGCCCAGGGGGAAGATGATGACATACCTGAAGAAGAGTTCCGTGTTCTGTATCAAAGAAGCAAGGTACGGTATAAGTCTGGCACATCGTCATAACGTTTTGGGTTTGTTTGACACACCTAAAACAAATGTCAGTATATGCTGACATGTATATAATAGACTGTAAATTCTCCATCAGGTACAGAGAAATTCTTCACTATACACAGAGACTTGCGCAACTTGACTGACGGAACAAGCGTAGATCATGAACCTGTATGTAATAAAGACACTGGTGCAAAGCAGAAGTCCTTGCAAAAATGGAGCCGTGGACTTCTCCATTTTGTGCGTGGAGGTGGATATATAGAGAGCTGGAGTCCTCTTTTCATGTGAGTGGGATAAGTGTTGAGGATATATATTGTTTCACTGTCAGGGGTTCGAAATAATAGAACAATGCTGTATGGTAGCCTTGATTAAACAGTACGTCCACAATATATGTATGATGCGCGATCACTAACTAAGCAAGTTCTAAACCCAGTTATATGCATTACAACTATTGCAAAGGTTTTCTTTAATACATTCACAAAACTTGTGTAGACTTTCAGTTTCCACCTTGAAGAGTATGACTTTAAGGGCGCATTAACCGCTCTTTTCGAGCCATTGCTAAGGGAAATTTAGTCTCATATAACCTCATCATTTTTAGTTAGTTCAGAGTTATTTCATGTGTTTCGACTTTTTCATGATCAGTAACACTAGTGATGTCATCAGGCCACGCCCATGGTCATGTGACTAATACAGAAAAAATGCAAAGGCTCCCAGGCAAATTACTTTCTCGGGATTGTTTTCATTGATTTAGTATTTTAATTTAAATCCTCATTACGCTATGCATCGATTTTGTTTCATTTCTAAAAGGTCAGATTTTGAGAGCATTTCAAAATATTGAAAAATTCGTAATTTTCTGAAAAAAGCATGATTTTGAAAAAGGAATGCATAGCTATGTTGCCAACGTTGGCTTTAATTGAAATTCGTCGAAAAAGGCTGGATTTAATGAAAAACCGCGTTTACTTTAGCATTTAAAGAAACCGGAAGTGCGCCCGATATCTATTGGAAGTTACCCTATCAGCACATGCGCTATTTACACTACAAGTGCACCTCAGTAAGATCAAACAAAGCCACACGGAGTTAGTTTTTCTCTTTCTATTGCTCTTGCTTTTCTGTCCTTCTCTTATTTTGTCTTTGCCTGTACTTTTTATACTTTGCACTTTGCGAAACAGAAAGAAAAACATCTAAAATGGATGCAAATTTGCAAGTTTTTGAGTTGTTTTTATTTTCCGTGCTCAGGCTGACGTAGATGACCGGAAGTGAAATTTCACCTCCTTAGCAATGTGCGCGAGCACGCGCATGAATCAGTTAATGGGCCCTTAAGGCCCCTATAACTAAGAGCCTTCTTCCGCTTCAGTAAAAGCATTGCATAGAGTCTTCATACCCGGCCATACATAACCAGTATCAGAGGTGTTTCTGCTGAAGATATCACTGTCCTTTCTCTTTAACATGTGTTAAACATGTTCTTACCTACTTGCTGGTGTACTGTCTCTATCTGTACAAAAGATTTCTTAAATTACGAGATCTATTATCCCTTTTCTTGTCTGCTTGTTTTAGTTCAGAGTCCCCAGGTCAGGTGTTTCTACTGGCTCTGCACTACCTCTACAACAGATTGCAGGATGTTGACGAAAAGGATTGGGATAAGTTTGTACTGTCATACGATAACATCTGCAATTTGTGCAAGATGCATGCCACAAAAGAAGACCTGCCACTACCTGCTCCTTACGATAAGATGTGGCTAAAAGTAGCCAAAGTCAGTGATCGCCTCCACCTTAGGAATCATAAAAATCCAAGTTGCCAGAAGATTTTCTCACCTGAGTCATTGAAAGAAAGGTTTCCTGAGCTAAACACACCAGTGGCAGAGCAGACGTTTATGTGGTCTGCAAGATTTAAAAAGATTCTGTGTGCGATGCCACAATCCTATTTCCTATTTTACTATCATAGAATGGTTGTGCGTAGAAATCGATACACATCCAAGTGCCATAAGGCCAAATGCTCCCCAGTCTTGCCAATCTCAGTATAGCACCTAGCCGCAATAAAACTATTTTGGAGGCTTTATGGTATCTCTGATCTTCAAAACTGAAACCCAGAATATCTCTACATGTACTGTGTTTCAGTAAATCATGTTGAAAATAAAAGAAAGTAAAAAAAAACATTGGTATTCTTAGTCGCTGGAATAAAAGGGATTTGTTAATTACACAACCGTTGTCTTACTTTTGGTAAAAGTAAACCTTATCACAATAAGCGCAAAGGTTTAATAGTGGCGAAAGTCTGCGTCAAGGCAATCAAAATCGAGTGATTAATTGAAAGATGAAGATAAGCACACGGAAATCAGTTCAAGGTGCTGGTTTTAATAGGTATCACGTGATGGCTTATTCTCATAGCAAACCCAAAACCAAAATGAAAATGTTTTGATATCATTTTCAATGTCATTTTTATTTTATTGTATTTTTTTTACTTTTATTTGTTATCTATTTTACTTTCACTTTATTTTTATCTTTTAATTTTTCTTATATTTTTACTTAATATTAATTTAGTTTTTAGTTTCCTTTTTTATTGCTCATTTTTTATTTCTTTGTTATTTTTGTTTTATGTCATCCAGTTTTCTGACAAATATTATGTAGATTCATTTGATTTTCCTATGAGCATGCTATGCTAACATAATCACAAAACAAAAACTGTCACTTTGATTGCAAATGTATTACAGACTTACCGCTAATACACAATGCAATAACATTCATTTAAGTAAACGGAGCGTCACTTGATATGTTTACTTAGTAGTCATTTCATACAATAGAAAAAGCTCCAATGAGTGAGAAATCTATATGTGGTCTTGCTATGGATTGGAAAAAGTCATGGTGAAACTTTTTTGGATGATCAAGAACTTAAAAAGTTGCTTTTAAAACCAAATAACAGAAAATGGGAAATTGTAGGAGCATTTAATAATAAATACTTTATTAACATGTCAATTCCCTAGCTTACACTCAGTGTAATTGTGGAGACCTAGCTACCAACTTTACACCCCAAAGTAAAAATTTCCGTGCACCTACACATTTTAACCCTTCCTGCTCTATATTAAGAATAGAAATACATATATAGAAAATTTAACCTTAGATAGGGTGTTTATTTGAGATTGAACGCCTTTTCAGAAAGTATTAAAAAGAACTACAACACGGAAATTAAATTCTCGTTTTTTAGACATTGAAATCTCTGCAATTCCCCAACAAACTAAAGCGGAGAGCTTGGAAAAATATTCTTTTTCAGATTGAAACAACTCCACAGAAAATCTTTGTCAAAATATGTATCCGAGGTACACGTCATGAAGTAGTGCTAATTCGGCAAATTATAGGTGACCTTATCAACTCAACTAGTTAACCTCAATTTCTCTCGGGACTGTAGCTTGTCTTCAAACCAGAAAAAGTATCGCCCTAATGAGCCCTTGAACATTTTAGTGAATAATACTCTATAGAGGGCAAAGGACTACAAGTACAGAACTAATCTCTTCAGACCTTGCAAAATTGTTTACCATCATCGGGTTTTAAATCAGGTTATGTTGGTGCCATAACCAAGTACAACAATAAATTATGGCAAATGGTGATATTTCTCGGCTAACGCCAAGAAAATGAACAATGTAAATGCACAGAAACTGGGGTGGAATCCGCTGTCAATTAAGTAAAGATCTTAAGCACTAATCTGAAATCTACATGTAAGGTATGAAAATCAAAATATGATATATTTTCGTAACAAAACAGGATAAACCAACCAAATGCAAAAACCATGTTGTACCCACTAGTTTACTGAAAAAAACGGACGGGGACTAGCCATATGGGCATTTTCCTCAGATGGGCACTATGGGCTGGTGGTGCCTCCGCATCTGAACACTACCACGTCGCGTGATCGAAGTAAACCAATCAGAATCGAAGAAAATGTGGTGAAATATAATCGCCCATATAGAAAACGATCGGGCACGGGTTGCTTTTTGAAGATAAGACCTTTCTTTTTTAGATTGAAGCACATGAAACGCCAGCTTTTGGAATGTAATCCTTTAGAGTCTCTACCATAACAATTAGACTACTCGACTTCGTTTTCTACGGGCGATAGACTGAAGCATGGGCCGATAGCTACAAGTTTTGTCGCGAAATATGTTTTAAACTCCATTGTCCTCTGGAACGCGGTAGGACGATTGAGTTGATCGATACTACAATGCACAGACATGAAATCATTTTTGAAAAATGTCTTTAATTGTTACACTTTTAAGGATCTTAATTCTTTCGTCTGAGATACGCAGATAATCAACAAAGGTCTGAGAATTTAATCTATTCTTAACTATTGTCTCTATTTATCAGTGATCTTTTTAATGTGGATGATTTTTCTCCTTTTATTTGTAGCTTTTGGTTATTCTTAGCATATTTATCGTTTAAACTTGCATTTTAATTCTGTACACAACCCCACAAGCTTTTAGCTTTAACATTTTTTAATAGTTTATAAGTAAAGGCTTTATGTATATATGTAACCAGCTTGGCTGCACCTTGTTGACTTTTTCTGGCATTCATGGAAAACTCGGGCGCGTTGCATAATTGTTGAATTTAGACATGAGCTGTACCATGGCTACACTATTGTTTTCCTTTGTTTAGTTTGTTTCGTTTCTACTCTACCCACTTAGATTTAGTTTACAGACACTCATTCATCAGCTGTGAATGATTTCATAGACATCAAAACAACAACAACAAAAATGCTACCTAACATTTTAGAAATACCTTTCAGTAAGTACAACTGGTTATAATGAAGTTCATCTATTACAAGATAAATATGGACTGATACGCTTTCAAGAAAATAACGATATTTTCCATGCTATTGTAACTTTGCTATTTTTCTTCTACTCTTCCAATGTGTTCTTCCCTGGTGTGAGTGTAAAACCTCGACTATGCAAGATCGTGGATATAAATAAAATATAGCCTGCATGGCAGGCTGTAGAAGGGGAGGGAAAGGGTCAAAAGGAGCGCAAGAGAACACGAGAGTATGCCACGCAGGCTAAGTAAAATAACAAGAAATAATAAAATGTGCTTTGATTTTTTTTCCATGCTACAGCCGGCAACCTTCCTCATTCATATGTGCCGCTTATCTGTATCGCGTGGTTCTGTCAATGCATGATAGCCAATGTTGTAACCAATAGATCTGCGGAAGGGAAAAAACAACGTTGCTTCCGTGAATGAAGTCAAGATGCAAAATGTCATGTAAATCATACAGTGGAGAGGGAAGGGAGAGAAGGGACAATGTGAAAATAGTTTGCCTGGAGTCATTTAAGCCGAGCTAAGAGGCCTGATTTCCTAAGCCAGGTAGGATGGTTAATTGTGCCGAGATGACTTCAAACAAGAGCTAACGAGCTCACTAGTCAGTAATACAAGTGAATGAATGAATGAATGAATGAATGAAAGACTTTATTTAAGTGTCGATAGTATTCAGCTTAAAAAAAACTAATTGGGGACACTATTTATTTAAGTATCTTCAAATTGCTTTGATTGATCTTCTAGAGTTGTGAAAGCAGAGTAAGGTCGTGTAGGGCCTTTGCACTCATTATGTATGTATTCACAAACAGTAACAACCAAACCGTAAAAACCGTAAAAAAAAAAGAAATTTAATGAGAATATATTTCTCAATAAAATTCTTTGTCAAGCGCATCCTGTCGTAAACATTATTGACTCGGGATGTTGAGGTTTGCAGAAGCGACAAAACCTACAATTTTGAGTCCAAGTTTTCTCCATTGATATAGAATTCAATGAGTTTATGCGGGAGAAGAGTGCGCTTAGGTACAACTGGAAGGAAATTTCAAAACAAGCTTTTAAAAGGAAGAGTGAACGTTTACCCTTGGGGAGGGGGTAGTCCCAGAAAAATTAGGTGGGGGTGTGCGGCCTGCCTCCCAAAACCCTATTTAAGACCAAAATCTGCAATTTTCTCTACCCTATTTATGACCTGACCAAAATCTTCTAACAATTATTGTATAAAAGACTGATTTCTTTTTAACGTGACGAAAAGAAATGGTTATGCTTTACCATTAGGTTATATTGATATTAATCTAGCGTGCTCATAGAGTTGAAAACTTAGACACTCAAAAAGGAGACAAGCTTGTCTCCTTATAACGTGTAGTAACAGTCAACGCAAAACCCACCAAATCGCTCAAATTAATTTGCCATTTAGAGCCGCAGAAACGACAATACACAACAACTGAGGTAAATTTACGTTTATTTTGAGCTTTAACAAAGACATTAATTGATATAAGTCTACGATATTAAGACTCTTCAATATTCCATACATTTCTTTATATTTTGAACATACAAACAGACATGCTGCTTGTATGGCCTCCCTGTGCTGAAACTGTGTGCCCATGAAACGTAGATCTTAATACCATTCCATCATCCCACGATATCCGTGACGCGCTTAAGAGAATCGATGCTCAAAATTAAAAGAATCTGGGAAAGCTTTGAAAGGTTACTCCTCATGAAATTTGTAAAAAACAGGAAGTGTACTGTAGACGCATGAGTTACGTACAGTTTAGCCTAGGAGACTAAGATCTGTTTACTTAGAAGTAATTTTTGTGATTTGTTCGAGTCGAGTTGAGTAGAGAAGAGTAGAGTAGAGTAGAGTCGTGTAGAGTCGAGTTAAGTTGAGTAGAGACAACTCTAGTTGAGTCGAGTCGAGAAGAGTGCATTAAAGTCCATTGCGCTACAGTAGATTAGAGAGTCATGTGGAGTAGAATTGGGTCAAAAGAGCACACTAAAGTCCATTTTGAGTAGAGAGTAGAGTCGAATTGGATCAGAAAGGGTCGGGTCAGGTCGAGTCGAGTCGAGTCAAGTTGAGTCCAGTTGAGTAGAGAAGAGTAGAGTAGAGTCGTGTAGAGTCGAGTTGAGTCAAGTAGAGACGACTCTAGTCGAGTCGAGTCAAGAAGAGTGCATTAAACTCCATTGGGCTACAGTAGATTAGAGAGTCAAGTCGAGTAGAATCAGGTCAAATGAGCACACTAAAGTCCATTTTGAGTAGAGAGTAGAGTTGAGTTGGATCAGAAAGGGTCGGGTCAGGTAGAGTCGAGTGGAGTGGAGTGGAGTGGAGTGGAGTCCAGTTGAGTAGAGAAGAGTAGAGTAGAGTCGCGTAGAGTCAAGTTCAGTCGAGCAGAAACGACTCTAGTCAAGTCAAGTCGAGAAGAGTGCATTAAAGTCCATTGGGGTACAGTAGATTAGAGAGTCCTGTCGAGCAGAATCGAGTCAAAAGAGCACAGTCCATTTTGAGTAGAGAGTCGAGTCGAGTCAGAAGATAGGATTGGCTTGGAAGGTTTAAGGTGAGTGGATTTAGAGTTTGTTCATCTGGTAAACAGAGTAGAGTTGAGTTGTGTGGTTTTAAAGAAATTTCCCAGTGGATCGCGTACACGTAGGTCATGTTAAGATGTGTTGGCTGAGTAAAGTAAGAGGAGAATAAAGTTGTGCGGCTTTGATAGAGTCCAGTACACTAAGATGGATCAATTAAGACACTTTGTAATTAAATTGGCAAGTTGCTATATTTTGGTCAAGAGTGCATGGTAACGTTAGAGATGTTGCTGTCTGTAACGATGTGAAAGAGCTAAGGTAAAGAAGTATTGGAGATAATTTCAAATAAGGTCTAAAAGTAACATTTAATCTAAAATGGAGCCGCTATTCTCATGATCAACATAGTCGAGTAAGTAGACCTCGACCAGGAATTCCATCTAACTTTACCTTGACCAAACATGTGGAACATGTGACATCTAAAGTGAACCAGAGACTAGGTCTTTTGCGTAGGATTAAGCACTTGCTGCCGTATAATGCACGCCTTCTTTATTACAATAGCCTTGTTCTACCAATCTTTGATTATGCTGATCTGGTATGGGGCGATAAGAATAACGCTGTTTTAATGAACAACCTGCAGGTGTTGCAAAACAAGGCGGCAAAACTTCTTCTAAATAAACCATTGTATTCTTCTGCAACCGATGCTCTCAGTCAGCTTGGCTGGTTAAATTTAAATCAACGCAGGCACTTCCATCGCTACTTGTGTTTATAAATGTGTGAATGAAATTACATCTCACAAATTGGAATTATCTAGAAATAGCGATGTCCATAGATATAACACTTGCTCCAAAGATCATCTTAGACTTCCAACAGTAAAACGGAACTGGGGTAAACAGAGAACTTGTTATCATGTCTTTAAAGACTGGAAAGCCTTGGACAGTGACTTGAAGAACTCTGACACCATATGTCAGTTTAAAAGTAATTTTTTAAATCTATTAGTCTATAATTTACTTTTGTATTTTTAATATATTTTTTAATTTGTGTATTTATTTTTTAATAATTTAATGTTATTTTGGATCGGGACCCTTCCGTAGATCACCTGCGGGTGAGAAAGCTTCCCGTTAAAATATCATTATTATAAGCCTTTGCAATTCCTTACAGTTCCACAACCGTACAAACCAATGTTTTTCATTGCAAGAAAAAGAATGGGACTGGTATAAAAGTTCTCCATATATACACGATGATGTGTGTTCTCTAAACCTTGCAAAAGGTTCAAAACAGTTTTACCTGTCTTTCCAAGGTTTTCAGCATTCCTTTCACCACTGCCAACATAAACATCAAACTTCTTACAATAACCATTGGTACTGTCACAACACAAACAATTTGATGCCATACTTCACTGGCTTATCAGCCATGTGGACCTTTATTTTCAATCGTCCCTTGAAAGGCACCATTCCTTCATCTACTGAAACACTTTCATGGCAGTTGTAGAGGTCAACAAATTTTTGAGTTATTGTTCTGGAGATATTTCAGATTTTGTGGAGCACATCTCTTGCTTCATCTTCTGTTTTCTCATGATCAGGATCCACAAAGGAAATATACTTCTTCAAATCAAAATAGCGTTTACGCGAGGAAAATATGTTTCTCATAACAGGTGTATGAAAGACAGAAGTATTCCCACTTGAGAGAAAGTAGCACTCATCCCTTGGCACAACAAGCAGATCATTTGAGATGATGATCATTGCAAGAAGTTCCTTGATCTCTGCCGTTGTTGTTCGTTTCCAGTCAACGGCCCGTTTAGCAACAGCGTTCTTGTTTGTAAATCCAGTGATCTCTTCAATTAACCCATTGTCCAAAAAAAGCTGAAAATATCCCAGTGCTGATTCCTGACGTGGAGCATTCTCTTTTGGGCCACACTGTAACAAATAGTCCTCAATGTTCGCATCAAATTCTGTGCGTGTCCAGTTCATATTTTCCGGTAATCG
The DNA here is from genome assembly GCF_042242905.1 of Orbicella faveolata. Classification (NCBI taxonomy): domain Eukaryota; kingdom Metazoa; phylum Cnidaria; class Anthozoa; order Scleractinia; family Merulinidae; genus Orbicella; species Orbicella faveolata. The sequence goes on from NW_028301576.1 coordinate 25,473,576, forward strand.
GATCAGAAAACCTTCGAATTCTCCTTCATCCTCTTCATCTTCAGTGTCGAAAGTTGCTTCCAGCAAATCTTCATCCTCAGAAAATTCGTCTTCCCTCGATTGATTGTCCTCGCTCGAATACATTTAAAAATGGTGATATGTAACATTCGAAAAAATTCACGGTAACTCAAAATGTTCAGGTGAAACCACCATGTTTTTTCTTGCCGGGAGTTTGAGAAATTTCTCTGGGAACCCAATTGTAATAGCAAGACCCCACTCCAACGAAATCTGCCTTGCTATAATGCTGAGTTGTCCACCATGTTTTTTTGCTGGATTTCCAGCGCATAGTGTTTGGGACACTTTTTCCTTGAGCCGGAAAACCGGCACGTGGTGGCGAAAGGGTTAACAAAGGAAGCCGTCTCCAGTGATAACAGAACTTGTCAGGGAAATGACATTGAAGGTCATGATCTGCACGCAATCACAAAGCGTGGGAACATCGCTCAAAAACGAATATAATAAAATGTAATCACAAAGTGCGGGAACTTTGCTAGAACACTTTGCAATCATGGATGGCTTTTTTCTCAGTTCAACACCCTTTTATCGCGGTTACTTCTTCGATCAGCAGCAACAGCAGTTTGGCCCCTTTATGAATGAACTGCATTCACAGTTAAATGTGGGTGAAGGCAGTCAAAGCAGGCCAGGGAGCACATCATTCAATACAACAAGCTCTCCGACAAGTTCCATTGCTGTTGCAAGCACATCTTCCGCATCTTCTCCTGAGTTCGAACCAGCAAAGAAAACTGTGTACGATAAATGGCCCCACGATGACCAGAAAATGCTAATTCATCTTTGAGCTCATAATTTCGCTCACCTGGAGAGCAGAGAAGCACGAAAGGTCTGGGATGAAATCATTCGCACACTGAACTCAAAATTTGGCACGAAGAGGACCAGCGATAAAGTCCAGAAGAAAATGAAGTACTGTATCAAACGGTACAAAGGTGCCAAAGATTGGAATTCAAAACAAACGAGGGGCAATCTCAAGCAGTCACTGCACTACAGTGAAATTGATGAAGTTCTTGGCTGTTGAGATGCCGTAACTTTGAATTGTGTTGGCGAAGCAGGGAGCAGTAATCAGACTGGAGAGGAAGCGGCCTCCGCTGAAGATCTTGACTGCACAGACAACGCCGAACAAAGAACTGCAAGGAAGAAAACGAAGAAAAGGGCAAGGGAAGACGAGGAATGGAAGTTCTTTAAAAATGCTCTCTCAGGGCTGGAAGCACAACGAGGTGAAATGAGCACCTTTATTGATAATTTTAATAGGAACCATGAGCAGCAACTAGCTACCATGGATGCTCTTGTCAGAGCTCTCACTAATTTTCTACAAAAACAATAACAATCTAAATGGAAGACCATTGTATGCTGATGGTGTAAGAGTGTTTTTACGTGATACACCTTTGAAAATGTTCTTACAGTTAAAACCCCACGTCTGGGATTTCAATAACAAGAAGTTATATATCTTTGCTTAAATGTGCGGTGAACATGATCAATTTGAACTCAATACATATATTGCATGTCTAGAAAGCTATTGTGAGTTCTAAGTCTTGAAATAAATGTCAAAGTCCAACAGCCAGGATAAGCATAGAGTTGTCATTTTAGGCAATATAGTCTTTGAGAAATTCTCTCATGTCATCCATGTCACGCATAACATTGGGCGCAGGATTATCGGGATGTGGATCATCATCTCCATCATCTTCTTCCCATTCATCACGATTTCTGATACAAATGTTGTGTAGCACACTGCAGGCAATTGCATTTTTTACTGCAAAGTCGATGCTACTGTCAAAGCGCTTTTGAAGAATTCTCCACCGACTTTTAAGAACACCAAAGGCGCATTGAACTTTAACTCTGGCAGAAGAAAGCTGCCTGTTAAAGTTGAATTCATCAGGATCCCTTGTGCCTTCAGGGTAAGGCTTCATTAACCAAGGGCAGAGAGGGTAGGCACTATCCCCTAGTAGATAAGGACCCATTTCACAGCCATTGATAAGCGTTGCTGGTGCCGTAAGAATATCCCAGTGTTCTGCTCTCCTAAACAACGTACTGCGCCATAAAACACGAGCGTTGTGCATGCTTCTGGGAAATCTACAAGCAAAATCAAGAAATATATTTTGGCCAGCAACAACAGCCTGGATAATGAAATCATGCTGTTGATATCTACTAAAGTATTCCTTTGGAATTAAGGGATCGTTGTAGTGGATGTCGAACCATGAATCTGCAGGTTGCGGAAGAGTCCATGTGTAGGGTGCAACATGCATTCTACGCAAGCGTCTTCTTCTTCTCCTTAACTTGGCAACATTCTAGAGTGTCCTGTATTCAAACACCCATCTCTGATACAGTATAAAAAAAGCAAACACTTGCTGCTGCTGGATGCTAATAATCTGAAGAAGAAAAACTGCAATAGTGAAGCAAATGCCGATGATCTGTTTTGGTCCATGTTTATGGACAGTTTGCGGGAAATATGAAATCTGATCAAGTTATCAGATTACTTTACCACAAATGAACTTCACATATGCGACCCAAACAAATTTATTACAATTTTGGCTCTTCCGTTTGCAGTTTCAAATTTTTGAAATTTTTGGTCCGTCCAAATTAGGATTTTCACAGTAGTGCAACCCGGCCCTAAGCACTGAACATACAGCATGTACACACATAAAGATACTACCATCAAGAATGACATAACAGTATCTTATGCTGTGTTTACATTTGAGCTTTTACCAAGGTAAAAATTTACTAAGGTCAAGTTACTTAACCTTAGTACATTCGTCCAGTGTTTACACTGGCTCAAATAACTCAAGTTGATTTGTCAACAAACACTCCCGCTAGCTCCATTATCTACGTCATGAAATCAAATTGGCGGGAAATTCTAAAACCATGCTCGCTTCAAGAAGTAAACTGGTGGCTTTCATGGCCACTGCTTTTTATTTCTTAATTCAAGAGCTGCAAACAGAAATGTCAAGATTTTGTAAGATGTTGATGTTACAACACCTTAGTCCAAATTGCTTTAAAAAATACCAGACGAGCTAGATGTACATGGGCGTGGCCGTGAAATCAGTTCTGGTTTGAGAGCCTTTTGCAAGGAGATTTCATGGGAGATTGGTGGAAAGAAAATTTCAGGATATGAAAGTGTACATTTGAGTACATTGTTCGAGTGGTTGGCCCGGATTAGACGAAGAGAGACACGAAATTGCACCAATATATAAATGTAAACAAGCGAGTGGCGGTAGTGTTATGGCGCCTAGCTACTGGAGACACGTATAGATTGACTGGGCTGCAATTTGGCATTGGAAGGTGTACAGCTATGTTGATAACACATGATTTTTGTGAAGCAATTGCCAAATGGGCCACAGAATTTATTAAATTTCCAGAGACTGAGCAAGACGTGCTGCAAAGCATTCGCTTGTTCACAAACAAGTCCCTGTTCCTGCAAGTGGTAGGAGCAATTGACGGTAGTCATATTGCATTAAAAACAGTGCCTGTCAACGAACGGATTGAATACTTCAATCGAAAGCAAGATTATTCTATTGTGATCCAAGGTGTTGCTGATGCATCTTTTAAATTTCTTGATGTGAGTACGGGCTACCCCGGTAGCATTCACAACGCCTGTATTCTCCATTTCAGCAAACTGCAGAGAGAAATTGATCAAGGTACCTGGCTAAACGCACCTTCAAAGAGAATTCGGGGTTCTGAAGTTGGACCTCTTCTGGTAGGGGACTCAGCGTATCCTTTGTCTGTTTGGCTGATGAAGCCGTTTAAGTGAACACCAACATTAACTGAGAGCCAATTACGTTTCAATTGTGCCCTCAGTCAGGCCTGGGTTGTTATAGAACAAGCCTTCGGAATTTTGAAAGGTTGTTGGAGGTGTCTCTGTAAACTGTTGGAGGAAAAAACAAGCAGAGTCCCCACCACTATCATGGCTTGTTGTGTCCTTCACAATATTTGTATAGATGTTGGAGATCCGAGCACTGTAGACCCCATTGAGGATGACGATGAAATGGATCAAAGTTTTTCAATGGAGACGAGCAGCTTTGCGCAAGGAACATTGGAGATGATATAACGGACCATTTGTCATAGTACAAACATTGAACCAAATTTATTATTTTTATTGGAATGTTCTGGTTTAAATTGAAAACACACAGGTGGATTGACTGGAGATCAATGTAAATAGTCTGAAATTTTGTCCCTTTCCATTTGTTACAGGTATAATTAAAAATGTTATAAAAGCTTTCCGATGTTCAGAGTAAGATTTTTTTTTCAATCATTGAAAACAAATTATTCTTGTATTTAAAAACTCGTATAAGTTGCCTTACGCTTTTCTCTGGTATGTGTATATTAATTTCATTTCAAAAAATTAATCACCAGACAATTGTATTTTTCAAAATCAATTTTAAATAATTGCTCAGGTATATATTATGTTTTGGCATAAACGGTAATTTTACCTTGTTTATATTCTTCATTTCTGGAATCATTGTCCTACTACATAGTTATCTTGATCTTGAAATTAATCATAACACATGAAATCATGGTCAATGAACTGAAACGAATAAAATATTCTTATAAAACAAGTTAAGGTCTTTAATGCATCCATTGAAAACTTTTGTTGTTCTCTTCTGCTTTCCCTCTCAACTTCTGCCATTCGCTCCATAAACGCCTCATCTCTCTCGCGCTCTTTCCATAAACTACAGCACTGTAAGTTCATCTGCTATTGCTGTTGCTTTGGTCTTCTTTCTGGCTGCTTTCTTTCCATCTTTTCGACTCTTTGGTGTATCCTTTGGAGCACTCTTTGGTGTACTTGTGCACTTTCCCTGTTTGCCTTTGTTCTTGAAGAATAAGGACTTTGCAAAGGCCAATGACTCATCTTCCTCTGAGTCAGAAGTGCCTACTTCACCAGACGGGCCAGGTAGATCATCGGATTGGACAAGTTTCCTCTTTTGAGCGGACATGTTAGTCCACACGCCCAACAAACCACAAATTACAACAGCTCTCTCCTCCGCAGAGGTTCCCAATGGGGCTTTCGTTGTAAAAATCCGCTGGGCAAGGTGGGTGCAGGTGCAAAAGAACGGGATCCACTGAGCGGGGAACCTCTGCCAGAAGCTTGTCATTTTCTGGTACATCCTTGTCGTTTTCTGGTACATTGATCAATTTCTCAGCCCTCGCGGACTTTGCGAGCTTGAAACTTGGCAAAAATCAGCGCTAGGTATGCTACTACAATTAGCAATCGTTATTTTCCAGACAACGTTACATATTTTCGCAAAAAACAGCAAAAATATTGTTCTCCGAAGCCCCCCCTGGAACCTGGCTGAAACTATGGGGAGTAGTGACAAGTACGTTGTTTTTTTTGGAGGTCAAATGTCAAAATGGCGGAAGCAAGAGAGGAAGCGCTTGACATTTCCTTCCAAGAGATGTCTCTTGAAGGTAAATATTCCTCTTCTATGTCTTCTTTTTGTCTTTTATCCCTACTAGCTGCATTTCGTTTATTAAATTTCGGCCTTTAGTTCACTAACTTTACAAAGCCATAGCTTCGTTACAAACAAATCTGTCTCTCAGAAGTAACAAGTAAGCATATAAAACTGAAGTTACAAACAAACGATTTAAACTTTGAAAACTGTTCCGTGTACTAGTTTTTCAAAAAATCGGTATCGCAATCCGTTTCAATCTTATTTAATTTTTTTCTACATCCGGCCATATCTCCTTTTGTATATATATGCTGTGTTATTGAAATGCTCTATTTTAAGTGCTTTATGTGCTTTTGGTGGCCATTTTGCCATGTGTAAATCCTTTAAACGAAAACCTCACAACCTCCTTTGGTTTTTTAGATGACCCACAGAAAAGACAGTTAACACCATCGAAGGTTGAGCCCACCAGTAAACGGTCTCGACAGAATTTAAGTGGACGATTTTACAAGGACAGGAAAGAAACGTTTTCTTCTGTTCTCCAAGAAAGGTTTGTGGAAAGTCCAGGGAAACAAGCCACACAAGAATCCATTCTCAGTGCTTTACAGTTAAACAAAGAAGAGAAAGGGCTGGCCACACGTGCTGTAACAAAAACATTCCCCTCTTCCAAATTAAATAAAAGAAAAGGGGTTTATACTAACATCAGAAAAGCAGTTTCTTTTAACTGTGAAGATGATAAATCAGGAACAGTTACTGTGGATAGTGAAATAGCTAATGTACAAGCCCTTATTGCTGAGTCAAGAAAAAGAGGAAATGATCTTCTGGAGGATATTATTGCCAAGGTAACTGCTGGAGAGACTAATGCCTTGCAAGCACTTTTGTTGGCTTACAAAACGGAAACTGAATTGTTAACTGCTAAATCAGAATTACTTGACAAGATCTATGAGCGTGAAATTCAATTTTTAATGAGAACTGATCAGTCATCCACACTTTCTCAGTCAGAGAAAACAAAACTTACAGAGGAGGTAGACTTGTTATCAAAAACATTAAGTTTTGGATTGAGAAGTGGTGAGGAAGTCTTTATCAATGAGGAGATTTTTACAGATCTTGTAAACAATGTTGCAGAGAAGTTTCCCTTTCTCTTTGACATTGTTAAGACTCTTTCCAAGTGACGACAGGAGAAAGGAGAAAGGAGCAGTTCACTCTCTAAGCCTATTAATGAGCCTGAGAAACAATCAGTGCCAAAATGATGTAACATTAGTTTTTACAATTCTTCTGGTTGCTTATGGAGCTGGTACACGAATGGTCAATATGCTGAATAAAGTTGGATTAACTCTTCACTGGGACACTCTTATGTCATTCCTGGACAGGTACAACAGGAAAAAATTTGACAAACTGCACTCTAATATACCAGCAGAGAAACCCTTGTTTTTGCTATTGGACAATGTGAACATTCACAGGGGATATCAAAGACACCATAGGTTGTTTAAGGTGCCAAAGGTGAACATGTGGAACTTCACTGTTAGAGGATTACTAAACCCAGACATCACTGGCATTGAAGATTTGTTGAGTACACCTGACACTTCACTGCAGAGCCAGGACAATGTGGTAGGGTGGAATGCTAACAATATACAATTGGAAAACTGTAATGAACATTTTTTAATTTGGCAGAAGTTCAGTAAAAGTTACATTCTCCAGTTGCTTTATGATGGATTGAACAAGATTCCACCACATGAAAAACCCATTTGTGAAATGAATGAAAAACAATGTAACCAGTGGTTGTCAAATGCTGATGGTTGTACCCAACAGAATGTGAAACTGAGCATTCCCAGCATTGAAAACATTTTTGACACAAGTATGTCCACAGTGAAGACTGATGTTCACATATTACCTCTGTCATTAGAAAATAATGCAACCCTTACAGGAACAAGTGTGATTCTAGATCAGTTTGCTGAGGAATTTGGCCTTTGCAATAAAGTGGACAAACTGGAAACATTGCCATTTGACAAAAGGAACAGGAATTTCAGCCTTAAAAAAGCCAGGGAACATGTTGAGTTTTTAATCATGTTGTATGAACACAGAGATGAAGTGGCTGACTTATTAAAAACCTTGGAGGCAACAGAAAAAGAGTTTGACAGTTCTCAAGAGTTAACCACAAATGATGATGATGATGATGAGCTTGCAGGTGATTCTGATGATGAAAATAGAACAACTATTCAGCAAGCTAAGAGTCGCTTTGCAAAGTGTGATCAAGTTTTCACTGAGCTGTATAATAACATTGCAGATAAGGTGTGGGAATCTAAACAAAGTGATTCAGTGGAACGTGTTATTCAAGACTTGAGTAACATTAACCTGCAGGATGTTAGAGACCATCTTGGCCGTACCTTGTTACATATGGCTGTGGAACAAGGAAACTATGACCTTGCTTGTTGTCTTATGCAAGCTGGCTGCAACCCAAATGCAAAAGAAATGTGTGGTGCAACACCTCTTGTAATAGCAGTGATAAAGAAAAACAAACAGGTCTGTGAACTTCTGGTTAATCACAGAGCTTGTGTGAGAGGGCCTTTGTTCACAAATATTCCATGCCCACTTAAAATTGCAGAACAAATGCAACTAGCTGAAATATATGAAGTACTGAACCCACAAACGTCAGATAATGAGGATGATGACATATCAGGTTATGATGACTCCTTTAAGAGAACAGATATTTTGATCAGGGATGGATCTGATGAACCAGTATCACAGGTGGATCGTAACTCGGAAGGATTTGTTACAGGCTTAGTAGGAGATCAAGGCACCTGCCAAACTATCAGGGGAGTGATGGGGAGAGCTTCAGCTTACGAGTGGGCAGGGATAATACCAGGTGATCTGCATACAAAAGGATACCTTTGTGAAGCCTGTTTTAAAGAACAAGGACCTGGTGGATTCCACTACATTGCCAACAAGGTAATGAAGAGACCAAAGCTCATTTCTGATGTTTTCAAGAAGAAAAAGTTTGAGACAGGAAATCAAGATCGAATAAAAGAAGCAGTACAAGACTGTGCTAGGTCATATGGAATAGCTGCTGTAATTGAATTTGCTAAAAGTGACTGTTATCCAGGTCCGAGAGATAGGTCAGCTAGCCTCAGAAAGTCAGGGAACCACAATGATGTGCTATATGATGCATTCATTAAATGGATAGAGCAATCAAGTGAAAGGAATGTTGCTTTCAGGTACTATTCAAGAATGTTCCTGTACTATGGGCCTCTCCTTGAACTGTTTGACATCTCCACATCACATGTTTTAGGCCAAGCAAGAGAGGTTTGCTATATTCTGCAGTTGCCCACTTATGCTCATTTGAATTTCAAGAACTATTTCACAGAAACATTTGCTCATGTTGTCAATTTTCTTGGAAAATGGCCTTTGGCATTCCGCAAATTGCTTCAAAAGAATTGTGCAGTTAACCTTTCTGGAAAGAAAGGGGGAGCCATGGAATTGGATGCATTTGTGGAAGCTGAAATAGTTCAGCCACTCAAGATCTATGTGTCAGGTAAGAGCAGTTCAGTTGTAATGATATGACAGGTGGTCCTGACCAACCAGCACAATAGTGCCCTTATCATATGGGAAAATTGTCTGAGTGATGAAATTAATTCAAATTTGACACTCAGTTGAATACACTTGATACTAAATGACTGGTCCTGAGGGAAAACAGTTAATTTTGTTCAAGGAAAACAAAGTTAACTAATTGATTTCCTAAGGGAGTAAGTGATTTGTTATAATTCATAATTAATACATAAGGATGGCCCTCAACATTTGCAGGCAAAGGTGTACTGTTACCCTCTGACGTCATGGATTTTGTAATGTTGCCCAGACTACAATGTATAGCAGGAAACAGTTTTATTGATACATGTCATGCGAACTTAAGAGCATGTGTTCTTGGGGGAAAGTTTCAGCTTTGTAACAATTTTTGTCATGTCAACTTTTGTAAATTTCATATAGCTCACAGGTCTAAAGATAAGTTGTGAATGAATTAAATAATCATATATATTTGCCAGTTAACAACTGGTTCATACTTTAGTGAGCACAATGGAGGTATTTGATTGCAAGCCTCTGCTAGCTATGTTATAAATAACTATCGTTATCATCACCAATCAAATACCTTACAAAAATGAATTCATTTGATCAAACTTTATTTTTGTGTAAAGATGGCCAAGCAAGGCACTCTCTCTTTTAATGTTGTGAACACCTATTGAACATGAAATATCAAAAAAAAAAAATTCTATCACTTAAAATGTCTAGTCTTTAAGTAGTTGTCAGAACATTGTCATAGTATAGAAATTATTATAAATATGAAAAAAACCCTCACTTATGTAATATGTCTGTAATTTTCCGTTCTAGGACATACCTCAGTGAAGATGTGTGAAAGGATAATGTCTAGTATTGATCTGTTTAAAGCTGTCAGGAAAGCATATTCCTCCAAACAAGGTTTTGATGAGCACACCACCCAAAGACATTCTGTTCCAAACTCTTTCCTAGACCAGCTTAAAGGCACGTGGTTTTGCTTAAAAAATGGATTCTTCAATAGAGTTCAATCGGATGACCCCCCTGATGTGTATACTCTTGAAGGCAGTGGCAAACCAAGTGGTAAAGTTCAAAAATGTCATTTGGATGTCAATGAGAAGGGCACCAAAAAGGTTGCAGAGAAATTCAAGGATAAGCTGTATGAATCCTTTCCTGACCTACACTTTGACCTTTTGACAAATTAAGTTTGAAATTTGCAGTGTGAAGTTTTACAATTATGAAAGTATTTATCCACTGCTTAAAAGGCTAACAAAGTGTAACATGAAGTACTTAATTGCCAAGTGTCTTTTACAGACAGAAAATGTGCAGTTCAAGAAAATATTCATATACCCACCTCACAGAAGGTCATTACAAATTTGAGGGGATAAAAAACCTTCTGCAGGAGGGGTATGGATGTTTTCTGGAACAACACAATAAATAGAGCCAATTGCAAGTCAGGAAGTCACACAATTTATAATAATTATTTCTTAAGTTTCCCTCAAATTTTTTGAAGGTTAATTCTATCATTTTACATGTAGAAGCTATTCCTAGGTGCTCTAATGATAGTCAGATTGTTGGGAAGGTGCAAATAAAGAAGAATTGTGTACCAGTAGTCAATAACCTTGGACCAAAGAAAACTTAGTTATTTAAAGCTGACAACAGCAAACCCAGTTAATCACTCAGGATGTACTTTTTTGGTCTTTCGAGTATTTACATGAAATTATTGTCAACTGTTTGCATGACCCCAGGGGGATCATTAAAACAGTCATGGATACAAGTTCAGGATTTTTTGTGCTGCATTAACCCTTTAAGGCTCTAGTGTGATCAACTTCAAATTTCTCCTTGCAATATCAATATTAAGTCAATCACCAAAGAGAATTTACCTTCAAACTGAAACAAAAATTTCTCATAACTGCAGAAACAGCAACTTAAAAGTGCAGAGATCAAGGAGAATTTGTATGTTGATTATGGGGTTTAAAGGGTTAAGCTCTTACTGAGGCTAATTATGTTTTAGTTCAGGTCAACATGTCTGATCCTGATAGTATGCCATTTACATCACCAACAGTTAAGAGAATGTTGGAAGATGCTCCATCAATTTTCTCTTTGAGGAAACCTTTAAGAATAAGGCAGTATATGAATTTTACCAACAGCTTTCTTCCATTTCTTCCTGGTAAAAATTCCTTAGCCTTGCAATAACTGGTAAGTTTATCCAAACCATTAGTTAAGATCTCAGCTGATGCAGATCCCATTAAAACTTGAGAAAGCAAAGTAACAGTCACTTTTCCATGGCCAAGTGGCTGCATTTCTATCAGACAGTGGATGACAATTTTGGCAAGTTCTGTCTTGTCACTTTGTATTTCCTCTGCTACAGGTCCTCTTGTGCACACATCACATGCCTCCTCACAAGGGATTGAATCATCTTCCCCAAAATATGATAGTAGACCCACATGCCTACACACATTAGAGTTGTAAAAGAAATAGCTGGATTGATTGAGTGTATTGTACCTTTCATTTCTGTTACCTTCATCTTGAATTTTACTGATGTTATGCAGATGAAAAGACCGGTTTTCAAATTTGAACAAAGCAATGCATGTTGCAGGATTTCTGTCTCTCCCAGCCCTTCCAATTTCCTGGTAATAGTCTTCAAGGCATTCTGGGAATGTTAGGTGAACGACAAATCGTACATCTTCTTTATTGATTCCCATTCCAAAGCACTTTGTTGCACACATAACTTTGGCATTGCCATTGCTCCACAGTTCTTCATGTTTCTTTCTGTCAGTATCACTTAGGGTGCCATGGACATATGTGACACTTATGTTGTGTTTCTTTAGCTCTTGAGCCATGTCCATTGCATCCTGACGCCTTGCACAGTAAACAATTCCACAACTATTCTGAAATTTCTCCTGTAGTATTGTGGCCACTTGTTTCTTTGCATTGTCTTTCTTCTCTTGCACTTCAATAAACAGGTTCTCTCTCATAAAAGATGTCTTGATTACAGTACACTGCTGGAGTTTTAAGCTGTCAATAACTACCTGCAAAGTATGGGGTGTTGCTGTTCCAGTAAAAGCTGCCATTGCAGTTCCAAACTTTTTTAGTTCTCCTAGTCTTGTGAAATCTGGTCTGAAGCCAACTCCCCAGGAATCGATGCAATGAGCTTCATCAATGGCAATGAAGGCCAGCCGGCTATTGCCTTTCCAGTTAGATGAGACATTTTGAAGTCTTACATTAAAAATACATTCTGGACTAGTAAAAAGCATAACATATTGGGACCTAAACCGAGTAAGACTGTGAACTACAAAATCCATCTCTGTGTCTGTGAGTGAAGAGTTAAAGTAAAAGGCAGACACACCTTTTTCCCTCAGAGCAGCAACCTGCTCTTCCATTAAAAATTTTAGAGGTTCAATAATGACAGTTAGACCTTGCTTAATTATGGAAGCAATAGTAAAAATTAAGCTTTTGCCTCCCCCAGTGGGCATCAATATTACACAGTCTTTGCCCTCAACTATGGCTTGGATGGCCTGTTGTTGTCCCTCACGGAAGGAATCATATCCGAAAACTGTCTTCATGACATGGAGAGGTTCATCTTCTTTAGACACGGCATCTGGAACCCCTTGCATAATTCCAGCATGAACTGGCTGGGTTTCAGGTGCAGGAGTAGGTAGTGGACTTGCCTGAAACTACAATTTAAATAGCAGACAAAAGATTATGTTTGCCACATGAAGCAGTTCTTTTGAAGATGGTGAAGGTATTTTTAGGGGGGGGGGGCATGGCAGTGGCTGATTTCAACAAGAAAATTGGCCAAAAAGAATAGAATATATCTGGGCAAACAGAGGTTAATTTTAATTAATTTGCTGGTCAATGTTCTCCTGTTATCAGTGAATTGTAACACATAGGTAATGAGAATTAAAGAAATGATCTCCAATGATGAATATTTACTTATGTCTTGATGTGTATACAAGTTCTCCCAACTAGTACTCATGAAAATGTTTGAGACCAGTAAGGATAATTTGTGAAATGGTGTTTTTTAATTTCTTTAAAAGTACTTAATTTTAAATACTAGTGTTAGGATAGAATTTTACAGCACTCACCCAGAGGAGTCAGAAAATAATCTTGTCTTTACGGGTAAAAATTGTATGTTTTAGGTGCAGTTCTGAAAGTCTCAAAATTCTACTCTGTGTATGTTAATTTAGTTAAAAGTTAAAATGAAAGAATAAAAATTTAAAACATCCAACAACAAACAGAATGCATTGTTTTATTCTATGGTATGTCTTTCATATTTTCATCCACAATTAAATTTGGAGTGGGACAAAGACAATTACCCCATTTATCTTTCTAGCTACCTTTTTATGAAACGTGGCTTCTGCATAGATTTTTTCCTTATTTCGCCACAAGGCAAATGTTGACTCCAACCACTTGTTCTTCACGGCAACTGTTACAGGTTTATTTCCAGCCTCCAGCCAGTTCAATAGTCCTTTATGCCAAAGGTAAAGGCCAAACAGCTTTGCTGCCTCTTTCTCGTGTGTTGCCACTAAGGCAAAACATTCATCATTGAATTCAATGGTGAATGATTCATAATGAGCTGAATTCTGGATTGTTATAGAAGACAGGTGATCAGCGAGTTTAATAAATAATTATGCAACGTTAAAGATGAAAATTAACTGCAACTGTATGTATTTAGTTGAAGTTATTTTGACTGTTAAGTATTTTTGGTGTTTGTGCAGTAAAATAATAAATGGAATAATTTATAAGTTTTCAAGGGGATTTCCAGCAAATAAAGACTATTTACAAGACTGACACATCAACGAATCAACCATTCCTGAGCTTTATTTAAAACAAGAAAACAGGAAATTTAATACATATCTTACATGTGGTATTTTTGTGCTGCTTTTAAAAGAATATTTTGGTATGGATTGTTGTTTATTAACGAAAAGTCTTTCAACTGAAGCTTAAATTTATCGAATTTGATTATACTGCTGAACAGAAAGCTCCTTTTTACAGCAATATTTTTCTTACAGGAAATATATCAGCGATTTGATCAAGTACATTTCAAAATACACATGAAAAGCATTTATTTGGTCGAGGAAAAATATAACTAATAAGTTTAAGTTTAGCAGCACTGCAAGGAAATTTCGTACTCGATAATCAATGAATTTAACAACACTTCAAAGAAACCTTACTTGTTCTCTTCTCTTTTGAGACAGAATCAATAAGTTGTTCAGAGTTTCATCTGCCAAACGTTTCCTTAAGATATTCTTTCCTTCTTTAATTTCTTGATCGCCACATGGCGGGTCTCACGAATGTCGAATTCTGAAGTGATGCTTTAAGCCATCGCTACATAGCAAAATACTTTCAAACAAACAGCCTTTATGAGGACAACAAAGTTTTCCAGCTTTCCACGCATCCAAATACGTTTTTTGTACTTGAACATCGCGTAACCGCAGAACAGGACATTCCAATCTGGCCGCCATTTTGCTGACCGACAAACATGTGCGGCATACCCCGGTGAGGAATACTGATGAAAAGTTACCTCCCCCAGATGGCGGCCATATTGGGCGTGACATCTGGCAGAGGCTCTCGCCGCCGCTCTCGCCATTTTATTACGCCTGCACTCACTACGTACAGCGGACTCTCCCCACCTAAAACCTGTCAGAGCCTCTGCGGAGGAGAGAGTTACAACAGAGCATCTTTTTAACACCATCTTGGATTACATTCTTCTTTTTCTAGTGCCAGGCCCCTATCGTTCTATAATAACTACTTCCAGTTCTCGACATTTCTCCCTTTCTGAAAAAAGATGTCCTCAACATGAACAAATAGACAATAGTCTCTTCTAGGTTATCTCATATAACAGTTCTTTGTACACTGGTATCTCATCCTGGGGTGAACAAAAGTATTCTGGTTGATCAGGCCAGAAAAACAGCGTATGTTGCACTCAGATGTCACTGTTCTGTCTTTGCCGCAGTATTACTTTCCAGTACCTAACGCCTTTATCTATAACACAATTTGACTTCCTTGTACAAAGAATATTCAGAAATAGAGAAAAATTGTCTTAATGAATGGAGATTGAACCTCTACACACAAACAAAACATTGTACGACATTATACAACACCAAAAGCAAACATTTAACAGTCCTATCTAGGATGAATGTAGCTTGAATAGGTGCAAATCAGCTTCTTTCTTCTGACGTTAATTTCTAAGGGCCTGCTAGTAACACCACATAGTCACAGGGTACATCGGCTGTGATGATACTGGAAAAGGTGCAAAATAGCTATAGGGCTGCAGAACAGGTTGTAGCATCCATGATACTGTGACAGGTTGCCACAACTGCTGTGGGTATGATACTGTGACACCTTGAGCTCCTGCTGTAGAACTGGTTTGAAAGGAGGGTTGTCCCATTACATCATAGGTCATCCTAAGAGGTGGTCTGCTCATACGTTGTGACTGTCTAAGGGGTAAGCTATCTGCAGCCTCATCATCTACTGTACCAACTGGTTGCTCTGGGTCTTCTTCTCCCTCTGAGTCTGGGCTATCAACTCGACAAGGGGCAATGTCCTCTTCAACTACATGTAACTCTGGAACAATGCCACAATGATCCTCACACTGATTTCTTGTAGACTCGTAAAGTTCTTGGAGCTTATCAGGTGTGAGGCTAAGAATGTCCTCATCAGTAGTTCCGGTTGTCTCTTCTTGTGAAGCCTGCTGTCTCTTGGCCCTCCTAGATATTGTACGGCAACTCTTTGATGACTTAAGTGGGGTCTCAACTGGCAAGTAAGAACATGGTAATAGCATGTTGCGATGGAGAACTTTCGACCTTCCATTTCCACTCTCTGGCTTTACTTCATAAACTGGCATATCCTTCCTCTTCTGAGTTACAAGATAGATTTCTTGCTCCCAGTAAGGTCATAGCTTTCCCGGGCCACCACGCTCAGTCATGTTTGGTACAAGAACACGATCTCCTTCACACAGCACAGTGTGTCTGACTTTCTTGTCATACTGTTGTTTCCCCACGTCTGCACTTTTCTTTGCATGGGCAGAGGCCAAATCATAAGCTTCTTTCATTACTCGTTGCCAATTTCTGACATATTCAGGATATGTAGAAAATCCCTCTGGAGGTTTCAAGCCAAACATTAAGTCAATAGGTAGTCTCGGGTTTCTACCAAACAGTAGATAGAAAGGTGAAAATCCAGTAGAGTCATGACAGGTACAGTTGTATGCATGAACTACCTTATTGAGATGGTCACACCAGCGGGATTTCTGTTTCTCCAGTAAGGCTCTCAGCATGGAATAAAAGCGTCCGGTTGAACCTTTCGACCTGCCCATTACCCTGCAGGTGATAGGGTGTTGTCCGTTAATGTTTAATCCTACTCAGTTTCTCAAGGTTGTAGAAGAGCTTGTTTTCAAATTCTCCACCCTGGTCATGATGGATGGTTTCTGGGAATCCAAATCTCATGATAAAGTCATTATATAATTTATTAGCAGCAGTCTTCGCAGACTTATCACAGGTAGCATACGCTTGAGCAAATCTGGTGTAGTGATCCATGATCACCAATATATACTGGTATCCGCCCAAGCTTGGTTTGAGATGAACAAAATCCATGGAAACAAGTTGGAAAGGTGCTGTAGAAACAATAGGTTGAAGTGGTGCATTAACGTGAGTCGCAGGTTTTCGTTGCTTTAGGCAATGGCACACTTTCATGACATAATGGGTAATGTCTGCCCTCATAAACGGCCAATAGAAACGTTCTGTAGCTAGTTCCACTACTCCGTCTGCACCCAGGTGCCCCATGTTTTTGTGTAGTTCTTCATACACCCTTTTGTGGTATTTCTTGGGTAAGACCATTCAGTCTCTAGATCCAGAATTGTGGCAAAGAATTCCATCTTCAGCAATGAACAGTTTGTTCCATTCATGTAAGAGCTGTCTTACAATAGCTGACTCTTTCTGTCTCTCCTGATAGGTCGGATGGCTTCCAACTTGCATAAAGTGCAAAACACGACCGATTGTGGGATCTTCTTGTTGAGCTGCGATAAGCTCACTATGTGGCATAGTTGGAATGTTAACACACTCTTCCATTAAGATATCAGGCACTGCTGTAAGTGATGACAACCAAGTGGTCTGAACAGTGTTAGTTTCATGGATTGAGGAAGTGACGGCATCCAGAACATCTTGACTAGCTACTTCTGAACAACTTTCCATATAGTTCTCAAAGCTGATTGGCATTCGGGACAGGGTGTCAGCATCCGCATTGTCTTTCCTGGTCGATACTTGATTTCAAAGTAGAAATCGGCCAATTCTTTAACCCACCACAAAGAATGACCAGGAATGTATGTCAAGGGGTTGTTATCCGTGAAAACAGTAAACTTTGGAGAGTAATAAAGGTAATCACGGAAATGGTCAGTTACTGCCCATTTTAGAGCCAGAAACTCAAGCTTGCCTGCATGAAGGTGGTACTTCTTTTCAGCTGGTGACAGTGTTCGTGAAGCATAAGCAATTACTCTCATGACCCCATCTTGGTTTTGGTACAACACTGCCCCAAGACCGTCTTTAATTGCATCAGTGTGTAGAGTAAATGGTTTTGAGAAATCTGGGTAAGCCATAACAGGTGGATGACTGAGGTGCCTCACTAACTCTTGAAGGGTGAGTTGCTGCTCCCTACCCCAACAGGTTGGTGTCTTTGAGGGTGGTTGACCATCCTTTCCAGTGCTAGTTAGGAGATCATAAATTGGTTTTGCAATTCTGGCAAAGTTCTTAATGTACCTTTGGTAGTAACTTAATATTCCAGCAAGCTGTCTGACTTCACCAACAGTTCTAGGTGACACTCCCTTTAACTTCGCGATAGCCTTAACACACCCTGGGTCCATCCGGTAACCATCACCTGACACAACTCTTCCTTGAAACTGAACCTCACGTTTAAACAAACTACATTTACACGGCTTCAGCTTCACTCCATGTTCATGCAACTCTCTTAACACCGTTCTCAGGTGCTCAACATGTTCTTCAAATGTCCTGCTAAATACTATGATGTCATCAAGGTATGGTATGGCCACTTTGTCCCTCAGTTCACCCAAGCACCGTTCCATACACCGCTGGAAATTGGCAGGCACATTCATGAATCCAAATGGGATCCTTATCCATTCATACAGCCGCCATGGTGTAATGAATGCTGTGGCTGCTCTGCTCTCCTTGCTCGCAAACCCCTGGTGGTATACCTTGCCCTGATCGACAACACTGAACCAACTGTTTCCACCAAGACTATCCAGGGTTTCTTGGACTCTAGGGATAGGATGTCTGTCAGCAATAGTCCTGTGGTTAAGTTCTCGGTAGTCGATGCATAGTCTCAGAGACCCATCTTTCTTTCGGACACAGACAACTGAAGAGGAATATGGAGACTTAGATTCAGTGATGAAATTCTGGTTCAGAAGGTCTTCAATGTACTGTTTCACCTCTGGGTACAATGGTCGAGGGATTGACATGTACTTCTTCTGCACTGGCTGGCTATCCTTCAAGTTAATCTCAATTTCCAGATCAGGGATGCAACCAATATCCCCTTCACTATATGAGAATGACTCATACTCTTCCCTCAGCATTGTCTCAGCTACAATTCGCTGATCTTGGTTTAAGCCTCTAAGGTCAACTGTCGGGAGATGGTCTTTGCTTTCTCCATCTTGTTGCCCAGAAGGAGTTGGTCTTGTTGGCCCTTGAGGCTCGTGCTCCCTTAGATGTTGTTGGTCGGTCCGGATACTGCATTCACTCAGCCTCACGTCTGCCGCAGTCACTGATTTCACTACCTGAAGAACTCCTAATGAGGTGCGGCTCTTAACTGTGATGTCATGATCTGTACCATTGTACACAGCAACTTGTACACGGGATGATTTTCCTGGCTTGAGGTTTAACAAAGTCTCATTAACTTCCAAGCCCTCTGGCAACAATTGTACTAGTTTGTCTGGCTCAAACAACACTGGCATTTGCCTGTACACAGGACCTGTATTTGTACAACTGACAGCAACTGTGCTATCCTTAGGTATGACCACATCTTTTCTTCCAGTTCTCACTTTACAAATGGCATCTGAACTTGAACTCTGAATAAAGTTAACAAAGGCATCTAATTTTGCCTTATCTTTTCCAGGGAAACTCTTGTAAATAATTGGCTTCGGATTCTGGTCCTGGCTTATCAGCTCTTCAATGACATTGTATCCCAGAATAGGACAGTCTAACTTTTCTGATGTTACAAGGAAAGGCACTAACAGTTCTTCTTGACTACTATCACTGCTGAGAGAGGTTAACATCACTCTGACTTCCACCCACCCAATGTAGGGTACCTTAGTCCCATTTACTGCTGTTAAATTTAGATTTGTATCCAGAAGCTCTGACAACTGTCTAATAGCTACTTGTCCTAGGTGTTGCAAAAGTAATTCGACTGATATTATGGATACCTGGGCACCAGTGTCCCATAACAAGTCACATTCACAGTCATTGAGGAAGCACTTTACCATACACTTCTTACCAACAAGGCCAATAACTTCAGCATGTTCACTTGGAGTTAAATGGCTAACACAGGCTGGGTCTACAAAATCTTTAGACTTACTCGTACTTGCCTCAGAGAGATGACTTCTTGCTTGGCACAACACCTTGTGTTCAGACCAGTGTCCTTTCTGACATTCCGCAGAATGATACCATACACTTTGACACTGACTACATCTCTTCAGCTGTCCATTCTCGACTCCAGTTTTACAGCAGTTGTTACATTGGTGAGACTTGGGTGGATTTACGACTGTTTCCCGTCTCGCAGAAGCAGTTGATTACTGTTTAACTGCTTCCTGCACCCTCTTGCAAAAGGAGAGTTGCTCCCACACTTAAAACAGTGATTGCAATACTCCTTCTTGTTTTCAAGGCAGCTTGAACACAAAGGTGGTCTTCTCTCCGGCCACTTCCCATGGGGTACACTTTGGTCAGTGCTCCTCTTTCTGACCTCACTTTTCAATGCCTCAACTTCTGACTTGATTGCACTGATAGCTGTTAGAAGATCATTCTGAGGGGTGTTTTTCTTTTTTTCTTCCTTTCCTTTAGGTGAGTCATCAGATACTGCAGATACTGATAACGCTGGTGGTTTGGTCTTGCTATTGTTCCTTAGCTTTTTGTACCTCTCCTTTTCTGCTGAGGTTGCCATACTCATCTGTTGCATTAACACTTCATCTGACACATTGGGTTTCTTCAGGAATGGGCGAATCTTAGCACGAATACTTTCATCCTGTAAACCAGTTTCTACTGTTTGAAGAAACAGACGCTGTACGTGCCCAGAGTCATACTGTATGGATGTGTCATCATCTCCTTCACTACGTGCAAACAGAATCTGCTGCCTCAGATCTAGGGCATTCATCAAAAACACCTGAGGCGATTCTTTTGGGCTCTGACATAATGATGCTAGTGTTTGATAGAGTTCTGATGTATTCTTCGCACCACAGTGGCTATGGAGAATTTTCTTTAACCGATCCAATGTTAGATCTTTGTAAGTTTCCAGATAACTTCTAAGCACCATACCAGGTGTGATCGAACGAATAACACCATCAACAATTTCATTTTCAGCATAACCCTGGGCCAACCCCGTTTGAATTTGACATGCCAGTGAGGAGAAGCTAATTTTATCTTTCTGCTCAGGCTCCCCGATTTGACCACTGATCTTAAACTGTCTATGTAAAGCGCTGGTCGCCAACAGTTTTTGGACAGAGTCTTCCTTCGCTACAGTGGGAGGTTTGGAATCACTTTGAACAATCTTTCCACTCTTACCTTCGTCCTTGATGCCAGAAGATGGTTTTTCTGTCGACAACTTTTTCAGATCTTCAAGGTACGGCACAACTTCGGCTCTTTTTAACTTGCCAATTCCTTCCTTGAGTTGCTGAACAATAAGTTTCGCCACAAAGAGTTTGCTTTTCCCTTCAATTTTCAGATACTGCGTTGAAGAATTAAAAAGGCAGGGGGTGGACTTCAGCACATTTCTCTACATTCCTGAAGTTGATCCATTAACAAACGACACATTTCATGAAAGGGAGGATCACTGCCATATTCTTAAGAGAATCTGGAAGCACACCAGGGAAGGTAGAGTATTTATTAGCAGAGAGGAGACCCCCTTTACTTTTCTTAAAACAATGATAACAATTATTACTTTGAACTCGTCATGTTTTCAAAACAGTCATTTTCTGTTTTATACACATCAGAATAACAAAACAAACACTTAGTCATACTGCCTGCACACCAGATTCTCAGAATATGTTAACATTATCAATAAAATAGCTGCCTTTTTCTTTTTTTTTGGGGGGGGGGCATATTTCTGTGTTGCCTGGTCACCTTCCAGGTCATTATAGAGGACCGCTAGAGTGCTCACATGGCTCACAATGACCATTTACATATGTACAAAATAAAGAGAAAGCTGCTGTTATTTTGAAATATAATTTTTTAATGTTCTGTATCTCAGGTGGATTTGACGGAATGAATCTGCAAGGTTTTGACAAAGCAATGTTGGATGCAGGCACTGGGTTGACACGTGCCTCCTTAACTGGAGAGTGAAAGCAGTCAGTAGGAGATGCAGAAAGGATGCTGTCTTTCCTAGTTGCAAAATTTTTGCATGAACATGGCTACATACAGGAAGCAAAATACATTGATATAATTGCAGGTTAGCACTCCTTCACCAAGTTCAAAAGGACCTTTCTTGTAAACCTGGGTTGTATGCTTATCTTCTCCTTAAGCCATGCCAACTACACCCACCTGGGAAAGCTGCCAGAGGGTGTAATTTTTAGCCTGTGTATATAATTTTCCAACACAAAAAAGAAAGCTAACAATTAACAAATCATCGCTTAGGCTGAAACAGTGTAGATCAGCGCTAAACCCTTGAACAATGCTCCTTTTCTTACTTGATCTCTTCTCCCAGTTTTCTGTCTAAGAAATAGGGTTCTGCTGTCATGTCTACTCTGATGATAAAGAATATTATATTGTTTAAACCTCATGAGTCCCAGTTCTTTGCAGGATGGCATGAGGCAGCTGACGGGAGAGGACTCTCTGAGTTGGAGTGATACAAGCGCAACTATGAAATGCTGAACATGATATTAGATGAGTGGATACCATGGCATAAGGAGAACCCAGACCTTTCAACTGTTGATGTCAACAAGTATGTTCATTTAAATATGCAAATGTACATACACAATTAGGACTAATGGTTCAATACTTAACTGTATCAAAAAGGAAAAATGAATCAAAACTTGAAATCTACTTGCATTGTACATGCTTTATTACTGTGTTGTTCTTATAAATAAAACATTTAAAAGAAAAATTTTAGAACGCCTTTTTCTCAAAAATCCAGGTGTTATGTTAAGTTTAAGCCAGAAGGAATTGAATAACTTAATAATTTGTGTTGCTTTGTGGTAATTTGTAGGCCAATCAAAGGGATTTGTGGATTTTCACGAGAGACCGTCATTGCAGTCACCACCAACATTGAGAGCATTGAATTCCGCAGAAGAGAGAATGGCATTCATGGCTTTGAAGAACATCCACGTGCTGGCACAACAGATGATGTTGAAGCTTTCTTTGCACTGCTGCATTGTTTCCTAGGTCTCATTTTTACTTTGAAGGAATTTAAAGCTCTCTGGAGGAAACTGGTGAGGTGAGGAAAAACAAGTTAATATTATTGATATTAATAATAATAATAATAACAATAATAATATTATTATTATTGTTATTGATATTAATAATAATAATAATAATTATAATATTATTATTGTTATTGTTATGGTTATTGTTATAGTTATTATTGTTATATTTCTTCTTAATGTCATCAGGGAATTTACTAAGAGAATCGGAGATGACCTCCCATTTTACTACTGGACAGCAAATGAAAGATACAGAGAATGGGAAGAAGTATTGCCTTCTTTCAATGAAGCACCAGATGTGCCAGACAACATTGATGCTTCTGAACATCCCCTCAGGCTCCATCGTCTGACCTTGAGCAGAAGAGAAGACTCTTCTATCTTCACAGCAAGCCATAGCTTTCTTCCTGCCCGAAACCAGACAACAATTCACCAGAGGCTTCATAGGCCTGAAGGACAACTACCCCCCAACTTGTGATAGTGGTCCTACTGAATAAACTTAATTAATATAGTCAGGGCTGTCAATAAGTTGCAAAGCAGTGGTATTATGAAAATCTTTTGTTTATCCTAAGCAGCAATGTTGTGTTATGGGTTGTGGCCCTTGATGACAACCCTACTATAATGTCTATATCCATTTTTTTTTTTGGTTGGCAGCAATAATTTACACAGTTTCGCCTGGCCAATAAGTTTATAATCAATAAATGATTTCAATGTTAAAATTACATAATACAGTAACCAGCAATTGATGACAGTGTTAAAATAACATAATACCGTAATCAATAAATGATTCCAATGCTTTTAATAACATAATCCTTCTACATGTAAAGTACCACAAAAATTGTTCCAAAAAGGGAGCAGGGAGTGAAAATTGTTTATCAAAATCCTTGGAGTCAAAGTTTGTAATAGTTTTGAGATTAAATATCCAAGCACAAGTCACTGTTATATTGGTTGTTGTTATCATTCTTGCCCCACCGACCTTTCTTGGTAATTGTTACTGCAGAGTAAAGTCTAAAGTCTCTGATTTTCGGTATCCATCGTCTCCTTATGAAGCACAACTTGTAGTCAGTAATTTCATCCCATTTGATGGCTTTTGTCAACTTTGGAATTTTCTCCACTCCACAGTACCCAATGACAAGCCAAACTCCATTGCACAGAACTTCAAATGTGATGGCATTTTTGTCTGTCAAATTGCTTGTTTCAAAAGAGGCTCTAACTGGGACATATTCCTTTGTAGATTTCAGTTCCAAAGCTTTTTCTAGGGCATCCTGATATTTAGTTGCCCAGAATGACCCTTTAACATTGAACGATTCTGAGAAGTACTCCACCTCATCGGGATCAGACTGGTGATCATCCAGATCAACAGAGTTGTCTTCTTGCTCATCCCCTTCAGCAAAACATTCGTCTTTGCTGATTACAGGGCTACCCTCTTCACTACGATCTGACAATAATTCGGTAAAAGTCTCGGAATTCAGTGCCACTAAGCAGTAAGTTGTCGAAGTAGAACAGTTACAGTGGTATTCGTCGATTTCCACTGGTGGTAAATGATTGTCAAGTGGAGAGTCTTTTATCACACTCGGTCTCACGTACTGAGCGGTGGGAGCAGGTATTAATTCGAAAGACCAAAGCAATGATCTCGTCAGTCCATCTCCTGTAAGATCACTTGGGTCAAGACACTGTAAAAAAGGAACAAGCAGGAGGGTCATGAATTTTACCATTATTTTAGCATGTCTTCTAGCTGATTTAAATTAAGCTTACTGTTTTACAAAAGACCGCACACCTCAGCGATGCGATGCCGCGTAGCTAAAACACAAAAGCAACTCCGGAGATCACTTGTCTCAGTTAACAAGCCTAAAAAAAAAGATCACAGAATCTTGAGAACTTACCGTGATATCACAAGAAGAACTTATTTGTATCAGCACAGGGCTTCTTACCTCAGCGAATAATTCATCCGCCAACGAATTGTCAACAACTGCAGGGATGAGAGCTCTTCTTCGTTCGTCCATGCTTTCCACATAGCTTATATGTACTTCCCAACAGACCAACGAAACACAAGTAAAACCCTTCACCATAACGGCAAAATTCTCCTTGGAAACGCAGTGAATATAAACTAAATCGCTACTCTTGAAAGCATAAGCCACGGAATCCAAACAAGTGTGAAAGCATGCCATGGTTTCTTCGCAAGAGCGTGGAACATATGATGATGTCACGTACGCAGTGATAATATAAGTCTCAACGAGGTGCATCATGGGATACTATTCGAATGTCGTCTGGTTAGTCTCTTAAGTGTAGCTCATTTATATTTCTAAACTGTACTAGTATTTATGCCCGTCTTCGTACTTTCATTTTCTATTTTTTTTCCTTAAGTTTTTCTCTGGCTGAAGCCTTTGTTGTTGTTTGTTAGCATAGCTATTGTGCATTAAGAATAGGTGTTAGGTTTTATTCAGTAGAATATTATTAAATTCATCAAAATCTTATCATTGAAGCGAAGGGCATTGTTTTTGTATCTCAAGAATCAAAAAGCAGATTTCTATTGTCTTCAGGAAACCTATTCGTTAAAGGAAGATGAAGTCCCTTGGGCTTCAGAATGGGGTGGGAAAATACTTTTCTCACACGGTACAAAACATTCCAAAGGTACTTGCATATTGTAGAGGCCAAACTCTTTGTTCTCTTTAGAGGGTCTGTCTATTGATCCAAACGGTAGATTGGTTATTGCAAAAATCAAGCTAGGTGACAAAGATTTTTTTCTAGCTTCCGTTTATGCTCCATGTGATTCCCAACAGTAAACTTTGTTTACACAGAACTTATGTACAGATATCGTCTCTAAAGCAAACACGTCCAGAACTATAATCACTGGTGACTGGAACACCACTCTTCATTCAATAGATAAACGTGGAGGGTGACAATGGCAAGAAACAAGTTACAGGAATTCTCTTCTTAGTTTTATGGACAAATTAGGTCTTGTTGTTTATCGAGTCCTACAACCCAAAAAGGCATTTACATATGAATCAAAATCTCTGAAGCTTAAATCTAGAATTGACTTTTTTCTCATTGCACAGTCTTTAAAGTCAAACATAAGAACAGCTGAAATCCACTCCTCAATTGCTCCAGACCACAAGGCCATTTACTTGAGTGTAGAAATCAACGATGCGTTTCATTGCAGCCCAGGCATGTGGAAATTCAATAACCAATTATTAGAAGACGAAAACTATGTTCAGCTTATCACAGGATGTTTACCGAGAATTTTATCAAAGTATCAAGAAGTTGAGAGCCACCAACTTTTATGGGAGCTTATTAAGATGGAGTTTTGCTCTGAAACCATATCATACTCGAAAGCAAAACGCAAGGAATTTAAAAACAGGGAAACTTATCTTCAGGGAAAACTCGATGCCCTTGATAATGAAATATGTCATGGAAAAAACCACTTCAACCAACCACTGTTAGATGAATATGAATCCATCAAGACAGAACTCAAAGATATTTACGGAAAAAAAGGCAAAGAAGCCATGTTCCATTCAAAAGCGCACTGGATTGGAAAAGGTGAGAAACCTACCAATTATTTTTTCAATTTAGAAAAGCGAAACTTTGAGAAAAGAGTTATTGCACAGTTAAAACTTGAGAATGGCGAGATTATTTCAGACATGAAACAAATCAACCAAGAAATAGAATTATTTTATAGCGATTTACTAGAAACAAAATCATCCGGCTTTCTTTCCACAAATTTCAGAGAGAACTTTTTTGCCTTTGTTGAGGACTTAGACATTCCCAAATTGTCTTTTGAGGAATCAGTGTCTCTTGAATCTGACCTGACACTTGATGAGCTAAAGAACGTCTTAACATCCTTTCAGAACAACAAATCCCCTGGGGAGGATGGCTTTTCCAAAGAATTTTACGAAACATTCTTCGACCTAATTGGCACACATCTCCTTAATTCATATAATGAAGCTTTTACCAAAGGACAATTGTGAATATCTCAAAGGCATGGCGTTATCTGTTTGATACCAAAAGACGACTCCTGCCTTATTGAGCTGTCCAATTGGCGACCGCTAACTCTCTTAAACGTTGATTACAAAATCTTGGCAAAAGCAATTTGCCAAAGAATTCAGTCAATACTGTCTTCGATTATACACTCTGATCAAACAGGCTTCATTAAAGGTAGATTCATTGGCCAAAATGTTCGGCTTTTAAATGATATCATGGAATATACAGAGGCTAAAAAACTCCCAGGCATCCTACTTTTTATTGATTTTTGTAAAGCCTTCGACACCATTGAATAGAATTTTATCCACAAGTGTATTGAATTATACAACTTTGGTCCAAATATTACAAAATGGATGTCCATTCTTTATAATAATGTTGAAAGTGGCATGATGAATGCGGGTTTCATGACTAATTACTTCAAAGTCTCTCAAGGTGTCCGTCAAGGGTGTTCCCTGAGTCCTCTTTTGTTTGTGTTAGCGGTTGAATGCTAGCCCTCAAAATACACCAAAACCAACTCTGCCGGGGCATCGAACTCCCAAGTGGACAGAACGCTAAGATTTCACAGTTTGCGGATGATACAACCCTGATTCTTGAAGATACCATGTCACTTAGAAATGCCATGAATATAGTTAATTCATTCGGAGTATTGTCCGGTTTGCAATTAAATAAAAAGAAAACAAAAGCCTTGTGGATTGGTGCTTCGAGCAAAAATAAGATAGAGCCTTTAAAATTCCAGTGTCCAAAAGATCCCATAAAATTCCTTGGAACTTACCTTTCCCACGATGCAGCTGCCAACAACAACAATAATTTTTATGTCAAAATAAGGAAAATGGAAATGAAGCGTAATATATGGCGGTCGCGGGACCTGACGCTCTTTCGAAGAACTATGCTAGCAAAATCTTTAGGTCTGTCTCAGCTAATCTATACTGCCTCCATGCTTTCTGTCCCAGAAATAGCGATACAACAAACCCAAAGTAAACTGTTTGCTTTTCTATAGAAGAATAAGAGAGATAAGATCAAGCGACAGGTTCTGTTCCGCCCCTTATCTAAGGGTGGGCTAAGCTTTCCCTGCTTCAGGACTGCTATAAAAGCGCTACGTCTCAGTTGGATAAGTAGACTCTTAAATAACACTCATGACACCTGGACGGCAATCCCAAATTACTACTTTGATAAACATGGCAGGCTCCTTTTTCTTCTAAACTGTAATTACAGTGTCAAGAATTTAGACAGAAAAATCCGTCTCTTTTATCGAGAACTCCTTGATCACTTTCAAGAACCGCGTAGCAATTACGAAGATCCCTTGAAACGCAAATTCATTTTGTGGAACAACCGAGATATAACTATAGAAAACAAATCAGTCTTTTGCAAGGCGTGGTGGGATAGTAATGTTCTTTTTGTGCAAGACTTGCTGAACAATCAAGGTAATTATCTTTCACCACAAGAATTCAGCGATAAATATAACATCAAAGTTAACTTTCTGCAATACTACCACATCACCTCAGCTATTCCCGCTTATCTCAAAAGTTACACATCAGTTCATATGGACCTTGGGGATCTGAATTCATTTTCGAAAACTTCGATTTCCAACTATCTAAAGATATCACTCTTAATTCAAAGAAAACTTTCTGCAAGCAGTTTTATAAACTTTTTGTAGAGGAAATCAAAACAGAACCTACTGCTATTAAATCATGGCAGAAAAATTGTCCTGAAGTTGCTGACAATTGGGTGAACTGTATCCAAAACAATTATAAAATCACTCAGGATAATAAGTTAAGACAATTCTATTTCAAGTTGTTGCACAGAATACTAGTCACTAATAAAGAACTTAATCGATTTGGAATAACTGACTGTGCCAAATGTGTTCTGTGGGATGAAAATGACTCTATTGAACATGCATTCTTTGATTGTCAATCTCTCTTGAAATTAGGTGATGAGTCTCTTCAATGGTTCAATAGTTTACACCAAATCAATGTCAACCTAACCCCGCTACAATGCTTTCTCAATTTACCAACACCAATCTTGGTGTCATCTGCAGATGGAAATCTAATACACTGGAACATTTATGCAAATCATTTGCATATAACAAAAATAATAAGGGTATCAAAACTGAACCCTGTGGTACTCCACATGGAATTTGCTGTGCACCAGATTCCACATGGCCTAGTGAAACAAACTGGCTCCTATGAGATAAGTAGGAAGAAAACCGTTCATGTGCAATGCCTCTAATACCATAGTATTCCAACTTATCAAGTTGGACATGGTGATCCACAGTATCAAAGGCCTTACCCAAATCTATGAAGATACCACATGAATAATTCTTAGTGTCAATAGCCTTTTGGATTTTATCTATCATAAGAATAAGGGCATGAAATGTGGAATGACAAGCGAAATCCAAATTGTTGGTCAAAAATAGTAGAAGATTTCTCAAAGTACTTAATTAATCTGTTATACATCAATCTCTCAAGAATCTTATTAAATATAGATAACAATGAGATAGGACAATAGTTTGTTACCACGAGAGGTGAGCCTTTTTTGTAGACTGGAATAACTTTTGCAACTTTAAAATGATCAGGAACATTGCCTGATGTAAAAAAACAATTATAAAGGATTCAAGAGGGCAAGAAATACAGTTCTTTAAAACTTTCAAGAGGACTACTGGAATACTAAAAGGTCCAGTTGACTTATTAGGATTCAAATTATTTATAATTTCTATGATGTCAAAATAAATTAGTAACTGGTAAAAGAAAGAAACTTGATCTACTGGGAGTATCAAGATAAACTTTATGTGTATAAGCTCCACAAATGGGAATTTGAGCTGCTAATCTCCAGCCAATAGTTGCAAAATAGTTATTAAATTCACTTGCTATTGCTTCAGTATCAGTAATCACTTGATTGTCTTTAACAATCCTTTTGGACTTGAAGAATTCTTTTGGCTTAAGAGTAACAAGTTGCCTTATACCTTTCCACACATTTTTGACATTGCTCTGATTTGCTAAAAGATAATTGTGGTAGTGAAGCTTTTTGCTAAGTCGTAGTAAACCTGTAAGTTTGTTTCTATAGATTTTATATTTGTAGTGACTAGTAGTAGATTTAGTTCTAATAAATTGTCTGTATAAAGTATTCTTATAACTCATAGACTTTCTAAGTGCCTTAGTTATCCAAGGTTTAGAATTGAATTTCACCTCCCTACAGGAGAGTTTTTGTAATGGAAAGTGTTTATTTACAATTTCACAGCACTTAGAAAAGAAAACCTCAAATAGCTGATTGACATTCTGAGATTCACCAAATACATCTAGCCACTGGATTGATGCAAAGTAATTCAGAACAAGTTCTTCATTAATGTTGGAAAAATCTTGTTTGTAGATTTTATCTTTTGAGTCAGGTAACATAGTAATTTCATTTACAATTAAACAGTTGGGTAAATGGTCACTAAGGTCATAAATTACATTACCACTAATAGTAAGAAAATCAAGGGAATTAAAGAAAATATTGTCAATTAAAGTTGCAGTATGGCAAGTTATTGTAGTTGGCTTAATGATATAACGTCCATAAAAATTGGTACTCATAGTATTTATAAACTCCTCAGTAGGTTTATGGGTTTCAAAATTCAGAAGATTAACATTGAAGTCGCCTAATAGAGCAGAGTTTTCCTTCTCCATTTATAATATCAATACATGAAAATTGCTTACTCAAAAATGTTTTTAAATTTGAATTTGGATGTCTGTAGAAAATGCCACAAAGAATATTTTTACTAGAATTATTTACAATTTCTACCCAAAGAATTTCACATTCATCAATACTTGAGCTCAAATCAGCCCTTACATGGAAATTGATTTCATTACAAATAAATGCTCCAACCCCCCCCCCCCCCTGCCTTTAGGCTAGTTGGTTGGGAAATAAATGTCTAGCCAGAAGATGATGAACTATTGCCTGATCAGTATAATTATTAATCCAAGTTTCAGTGAGACGAAACAGAGTCAACAGTAAGCTCAAGTCAGCCAACATTTGGGTTAAGTGATCAAAATTAGCATTTAGGCTTCTTATATTACAATTTAAAACAGAGAATGATGTTAATGGATATGAATTTTGAATATCAGCACAGTTGCAAACATCGTTAACAGAGTAATAATCAAAATTTACCTTAGAAGGTATATTTGTATCAGGATTGGAAGCTGTAAGTTGAGGAATGTTATTTAGCTCTGAAATCACTTGAAGGCGAGGTAGATCTTCACAATTTATACCAGCCATTCAGTGAAAGTCATCCTGTATCTGTTCCATTTGAATCTGCACTTGAAATCTGAGTGACTGTTAAACATTCCTCCATTCCAGTCGATAGAGATGGCTTTAGTTTTGCTTCCAGTTTAGCCAGGTCTTTGAAGGAACAAATTTCAACTGCAGGACTGGCATCATCGTTACGAAGAAAAATGTTTCCATAAAAGGCCCAGATATATCAAAACCCAAATTTCTTCTTGAATTCGTTAGATTTATGGAAAAGTTCCCTTCTAGATGGAGTTAAGCTTTCTTGAATAAAGATCTTGTTTTCTCCTTGTCTGCCCAGACCAATGTCATCAATGGTTAAATTCTTCAACTTGGATCTTGCTTTGTAAAGGTCATCCCTCACATGACTACAAGTGAATTTAGCGATTATGCGAGAAATCGCACTGTCACTTTTAATTCTGTGTGATATTGAGATATCTTTATCTTCGATACAAACATCAAAGATTGAGCCAACTTTTTTTAACAATTTCATTTGTATCTTCACCTGAAGAAGTGGGAACTCCTCTGATTTCCAGGCAATCATGCCTTATGTATTGTTCTTGTTCATCATGTGCTGACTTCATTTGGTTGAGACCATTTGACACGCAGGAGTTCTCTTGCCTGAGAAACTGATTTTCCTTAGCTAATTCGGCGTTTGTATTTTCCAGAGCAGCTATTTTCTTTTTCATTTCGTCAAAGCCATTCAAGATGAAATCCATAGAAGACCGTAAGGGTTCAAGCTTTGTATCTAGCAACGAGGCTAGCTTGGTATCAAACATATCATCCAATGCCGACTTGATTGCAGCTTTCAGCGCCACTTGCTCAATCACCATAGATAAAGGTTGTCAATTTAAACTTATACCATTCTAAATAATAAAGTGAAGAACTAGTAAATTGATAAAAACCAAAACATTTTTGGGACAAAGTAGAAATCCGCCATGACAGCATAACAACTGCTGACCAATTCGCATAACAACTGCGGACCAATTCTGTTGCACTTTAATAAATAGATTAAGAAGGCCAAAGGCTCCAATTACAATATGTGATCTAAATGAGTACATCTCATCTTCCAGGGAACTAGATAAGAGACCCACCACATACACTGACTACACTGAGTGCCAGATGCCCATAACTATTACAAGAAAAGAAGACTGCAGTCATTTACCTGAAAATAACTCTCTCCTTGGACCTCCATCATATACAGCTGGCTCCCCTGAAAAAAGCAACTTTCAGTGTTGACTTAGGTTGGATCTTGGTTGACATAGCCGATTTGAAATCTGGCCACATAAACTTCCTTCTTATGGTTAGGCATTTTACATCTGTTGATAACAACTGTGCAGACAGGGTTGCAATTTGTTACTTGAGGACTTTCTTTTGCTGGTAGCCAGTTAATTCTTGTGCCGTTGCAGGCTCAGCATTACAACAGTGTCGGTGAAGCATCAGGGATGTCACATTGATCGTTGGTATCATCTAGTAACCACATTGAGCAGTTATCAGCATGTTCCTTGATCTGTTCAACAGGATGTAGTGAAACGCAAATAGGGCAGCTTATCAGTCTTTGTTGCTCTTTTTCTTTATTTTCATCAGATGCCTCTGTTGTCAACAGTGTCGAACACGCCATTCTGTTTTCACCTTGCTCTTGACCAGGTGAAGGTGAAGTTGCACTTGATTTTACAAAGTTTATTTGGGCTTGGTTTTGCATGCTGTTGTTGTTGCCGTTGCTATTACTTGGAATAGGTGGAAACTCTCTTGCCTTCTCACTGGATTCACCACTGTCTAAATCCAAGTCAAAATCACCAAGAACACTATCAAAGTAGTCAGATGATGAACACAAATAGAACATGACCCTTGAATAAGGTTTATCTATTTCTTCTTTGTACCTCTTAAGGGTGAAAGGCTCATTGAAACCAGGTAGGGTACCCACTTTATTTTTATCAGCGCACGGTACCTGATGAAATGCCTTCTTGTCACTTTGGATAACAGCTTTATGAAAACCGCTATGCTTCTCGACAGCTTTTTCTATAGGGTCTTCGGAAGTTATATTTGGTGTAACATTTATCGGAAGTGTATAACCCCTCTTAATCGAAAGGCGACCATGTTTCATAATCATTACACCAATGTTTATCTTGGTCTGACAATCTATGTTACCTTTACAATCGAGCTTCATTTTCTTTCCAGATTTCTTCCTAAAGTGCTTCGATCTGTCCTCTTCCTTTCGGGCTTGAAACTGGGCGAAGGTTAACAACCCAGACGCTCCACCGCCACTTCCAGTGGCACTAGCACTGCTGCGACTTTCATGTTTCTTTGAGCCTTCATTGACACTAGCTTCCCACTCAGTGACATTCTGCCTTAGATGATCCCCGCATTTGTCACAATATTTGGCCTCAAGTGGACAGTTTTCCCCACAAGAGGAGAACATTTTCAAAATCAAAGGGAAACAATATGGCTCCATGAAAACGTGGATCGGTCTAAACCTCCCCAGCCATGATGCGTGTGTATTTCATTTTTACTTTATTTCTGTAGCAACTTTTTTTTTATCTGCAGCAACTTCTTTCTATTTGCAGCAACATTTCATTTTGCAGCAGCTTCTATTTTTACAGCAACCTTTATTTCTGCAGCAACTTTTAATTTTGCAAACTTTTTATATTTGCTGCAACATTTTTTCAATTTGCAGCATATTAAAAGCAATTGCAGCAAGTATCTTTATTATGGAGCAAGTTTTATTTGTTTGTAGAAATTATTTAAAATTGCAGCAACTTTTAAATTTACAGCAGAAATTATTAAAAATGCAGCACGTCCCCCGTGGGCTGCTGTAGTACTATCATTCAAGGGGGTAGCTTAGACTTAGCAATGGCATTTTGGCTTTTACCTCACAAGTTGCTTGTACACTTGGAAGGTTCACAGCTGGGAAGATGGTGTTTAGTAGCTGCTCACCACAACCTCCAGAGATTTCATTGCATTTGTCTTGGAGATTACTCAGGGCATTGTTTAATAATTCCATCGCCTTCCTTTGAATTCTCTTCTTAGTTTTCGCTGATGCCTCTTTGTAATTTACAGTTGGCCGCCCTTTCTTATTGGTGAGTTAATTGCAAATTCTGCAGTTCCTTTGGGAGCTTAGTAAAACACGACTTACAGCACTGTTTTAATTCTGGTGGTATTCTAAATTATGAAAAAAAAGGTGCCCCTTACAATTTCTGTTGCCTGCACCAGCCTTCCTGGAATATTCCTAAGTTTCACCTTCGAAGCTGGTGTTGTACATCCTCTAATGAGGCACCTGTGTTCTCACTTCCAGCAACATCGTGAGCATATTTTGTCCATTCCAGCTATCTTCCTCAGCTCAGTACCTCTAAACCCACACACAGAACAGCTTGTTTCTGACATGTTACAGTAAAATATTTCCCACTCCAAAAAAAGTCACGAGATTCACGTTTGTTTACGATTTTATTGTTTTCTCAAAGGAATATGCTCACGATATCGAGGATGAATGCCACCCTCATACCGAGTGTATTTGTTCCCTTTCACCAGCGGTCAGGAGCAAAAGACCCTGGAAAGACGCAATTTGAAGTCCGAAAATACTGGACTTCCGGTTGAATTGTGCATGCCTACCATGCATTGCGCATCCTTTTGACGCAGATCAACATAATATTTTTGGTCAGCAGCCCCAACCCAGAAATAACCATGGCGAGTTCAGTGACTTCCTTGTCGTCGGAGTCCGATGTAGAACAACGTGTAAATTTCACTCTACAACTTGTGGTGTCCAGTTCCAATTTTTTCCTATTCTTTTAGCATATTCCTATTTTCTCCTATTTTTTAGATGAAACCTCCTATTTTTCCTATTTTTTGCTGGTGAAGCCGAAATATTTCTAAGCATATTAAGAAAGTTAAAAATTTTGTTAAAAAACGACGACGTTTTACTGCCTATTTATACATTTGTTTTTATCAACTATCATTTTGACTTGATAATGACATTAGCTCAACGTTGAAACATCGTCATTTTTTAACAAAATTTTTAACTTTCTCAATATGCTTAGAAATATTTTATCGCAATTCTTTTATAGTTAGAAGCCAAAATGCGTTACAAAATTAAAAATGGAATCATACTTTTTATATGCTCTTAGAAAGAGATTTGGTGCAAAGCTGGCATCAGAATGACTTGGATGTTCTAAATTAACAAAAATAGATATAAAATGTTTTTTTTACCTCTGTTGCTTGTTGGGCTTCTGTTAAATATTTTGAAATATTGTTTCTTTAATTAATTGTTATATGGTTTTCTACTGCATACATTCTATCAAATCTAGTAAAATAGTGCATGTGGCACCCAACATAATACTATTCTGCATAAACCTATTGGAAATGCATTGAGGTTGGCTTACAAGTTGTACAGACCTGAATGATCTTTGAATCTTGGAGATGCTCGCATCATCAAGCTGATGTTATATATAAATGGTAAGTGTCTTTAAATATTCTATATATGCACGTTGATGCATTTCTACCTAACTTCTTATTTATGCGCTGCTGATTCTGTCTGCAGAGAGGTGGCTGAGGGTGCAAGACTCAAAATGGTTGCATTTGCCACCCCTGCAAATATTCTTTACCTGAGCATTTTTGTTTTAGTTAGTATTTTAAGTAATTTGGTACCAAATATATAAATTTTAGATAGGTATTGTGTTCCCATGTAGGACTAACATAATTTTTATTTCAAAAACTGCAGGATTACTCCACACAAGTGAAAAAATTGCTGAATTATAACTGCTTCGTTTGAAAAATGCCTGGCGGCAGAACAAAGTTCAACAATGTGTGGCTTTCTGCTATTGATTCCAATGGTCAAAAACTGAGCTCCTGGTGTCGTAAAGGACTTGATGACTTTCATGCATACTGCCAGTTTTGTGATAATGTGTTTCTTTGTGACAACTCTGGAAAATCACAGATATTGCAACATGCCAAGAAAGCAAAGCATGTTCAAGCTGTTAAACCATCCATTGATGAATCTCAAGGAAAGTTGTTTGTACAGAGTCAACCCAGTGCAGGCGTCTCAAGTCGCAGTGACTTACATTTGCCAGAACAGAGTGGAAGTTTTAGAACAGCATGTGTTCACTAACGATTTGTTGTGTTTACCCTTTTCTGCTTGTTTAATTCTGAAGTTATGAAAAGAGAACTTTGTTTCTTAACTGAATGAAGCTGTTACTGTTAACCCATTGACATCCGTTGCGCCCTCATGCGCCCAGAAATATAATCCCTCCAAAATTCCAATGCGCCCTCATGCACCCTGTCAGACATGGCACACTTTGATTGGCTGTAGCTAAGAAACTATACTACCCTGAGAATTGAAATGCGGTGAAACGTGACATGAATAAATTAGCTTTCATTTGAAACCAAACTCGCAAGAATATGTTCTGTTTACGATTTTTCACAAATTTTTTAAAACAACAATTTACTTCTGAACATGGCTTCTGGTGGATCTGATGAATTTCCAGCTTCATCTGATGAAGAAGATTTCTTTGCCGGTTTTACAGTCGATCGCCAAAGACAGCGAGAGCAAGGATCACTTCGCGATGTGGATGAAGAGATTGACGCTCTCATTGACCAACAACCTCAGGAAAGTGCAAGTAATTCCGATGTTGAGGTTTTTGCTGATGATGGCGATGAGGAAAGCGGTGAAAGCAGTGACGAGGAAACTGTTAGTAACGCAGATTCGGAGGACACACCGCCAAATCCACTTTGGTGGTCAAATACATTGAGTGAAGTCAATGTAGAAGAGTTCTCTGTTCGCCATCACCCATCCAGAAATCTTGGGGACAATGTGATGGCCAAAGATTTCTTCAACCTTTTCATCAACGATGAATTCCTTGGCCGTTCAAAGGGCGATGCAACGTTTGTAACCAATCGAGAGGAAATTTCAGCATATCTTGGCCTCAATATTTTGATTGGAATCCACGAACTTCCACAGCTGGCAATGTACTGGGATTGTGATCAATTTATTGGAGTCGAGGGCTTTAAAAAACTACCCCCAAGCAGCGTTTTACAACTCTGGGAAAGTACTTCCATCTTGCCAACCCAAACACCGAGGACCGAGCAGATCTGCTGTGCAAAGTTCGCCTGCTAGTCACTCTGTTAGAACAGAAGTTTTCTGAAGCCTACGCACCCGGCAAAAACATCACCGTGGACGAGGGGCTTGTGAAGTTCAATGGTAGGCTGTCTTTCAAGCAGTATATGCCCATGAAGCCAGATAAATTTGGGATCAAAGTTTGGCTACTCGCAGATGCTGACACGTATTATGTTCCTCGCTTCCAAGTCTACTTGGGCAAGAACCGTACAAACAGTGACTTGTTTAGACGAAAAGGTTTAGGCTATTATGTTGTTTGGACTCTTGGTGAGCCCTATTTAGACAACAACAGACATTTTTTCTTTGATAATTTCTTTACTTCGGCAGATTTGATGCGAGACTTGCAATCGCGAAACACTTATGCTTGTGGTACCGTGCGCCAAAACAGGAAAGACTTCCCTGCAGACTTCAAGCAGATGAAACTCGTTCCAGGCAAAGTAAGAACCCGTCAAAGTGGAAATTTGGTCGCAACAATGTGGAGAGATAAACTTGTTGTCTCTTTACTGTTGACAAATATGCCTCCTGAGCCCGAAATACACGCAGTGCAGCAGGTTGTTCAGGGCCGGAGAAAGTGAGTTGTGCCCGCTGAATCGATGAAAAAACCCAATGTCGTTGTTGTGTACAACTCTGGGATGAATGGGGTCGATGTCAATGACCAATACGGAAGTTATTATCCACCTGGAACAACTTCTCGAAAGTGGTGGAAATACCTGTTCTGGTTCTTTCTCAATTTGTCCATGGTGAATGGTTTTATCCTTGAAAAACTAACTGGCAAAAAGGAGCGACGCCAGTTAGACTTTCATCGCGAACTCGCCAAGCTTCTTATCGCCGGATACAATGGATACAAACGACCCTCAAACTCTGGAAAGCGTGCTGTGTCCACCTTTACAACAGAGTAAAATTTGCGAGGACACTTTCTGGGAAAATTAGAAGGCTGGAAAAGAGCTTGTGCCATGTGTGCGAAGGCTGGGAGAAAGCGCAAGGAAGGCCAAGGCCACACCTTCGAAACATCCTACACATGTGAACAATGTGGTGTTCCTTTGTGTTGCCAAATGCGGGGTGAAAGGTCTTGCTTTGCTGAGTGGCACGGCTAAACTTTGTAGAACTAAAGAGGCAGAACTTTTCCTTTATTGTATATATCCTTGCTATTTTTATCAGTGTAGTCTCTTCGTGAAAATGATTGCATGCTCACTGCGTAGTGCTTCACTTGTTGAGCATTGTTCGTAGATGAACATGACAGATTTACTTCATTGTTCAGTTACATTTATTGCTTATAGTCAAGACAACTGAATGAATTTGCATTGCCGATGTATTCTCAATTCATTGTGGAACTAAAATTGAAGCATTATATCAAGTTTGTTGGTCTTGACTCGCAAATGTTTGTGAAGTTGCGTCTTATGACGTATCGTGATGTCAGCAATGGCGGGCAAATTCAAAATTGAATCGCGCTCAAAAGCTAAAGATTTATTTCTTCTTGGAGAGATGACCTGTTCCAAATTCACCTAGGATTTCATAACAGCCTTTTTTATGCAAAATCCTGATTACATGAGGGTAAAAAGTGTGTTCTTCTATTTTAAATTTCTCCGAAAGCCAATGGGCACTGTACATAACTCTGCAAAGGATGCCATACCCAGGTGATCTGTGACGTCATTGCGGGGGCCTGGGGAAAGGAATTTTAATGCCGCATCCCATAAACAAATGCGTGCACCAATTTAATCTGTTTTCGAATCATGGCGGCTAGTCGGCGTGATGTGAGCTGGATGTTTTAAAAATACTTCGCCATCAACGAGTGAGAAGACTTGTCACTGGGTAGCTTGTACAATGCAGTTATTGCCAAGAAGAGAAACTCTGCGTTGTTGAATGCTTTGACAACTTTTGGCGACGAGCGTTGCAGACAATCCAAACGTAAGCTCAATGTACTCCTGCGTTGTATGAAGTTAGCTTGTTTATTTCTTTGTTATGTACTGGACATTGGCTTTATCAACAGTAAATGTTACTCGTAGTAAAGCTGTTATTGGTTTTTGGGAATGGTGTGTTTGTCTTAATTGTATTTTTTATGTGCTGATTTTAAAGAAGTTTTGATGGAGCCTTCGTTGCTCTCTCGAAGTCAGTTCCATTGTCGCGGGTGGCACAATTCTTGCGGGCATTTTGACGCGGCGACATCCAACATTTAAAGTACTTAAGTATTGTTTCTTTTGCCGGCTAATTGTTTTTATTATGGCTTTTTATTGTTTGTTTGGATGTCTTGTCGAGCTAAGGAAAATGTGCTTAACACCGAGTCAGTAATTCGTCTTCATTGCCCATTGCAAAACTGGTAAATTTTACAAAAACAAAGAGTTTAAACGAACATCTTCGTCTTTATCTGGAGCACAAACCGGGTAGCTTGCCAACCTCCCGGAAACAGGTTTCATTTAGACAATGCGCAGAAAAATTTCTAGACGAGAGTAATCCTTATTCAAGGAAGCACAGGGTCAGCGAGCTGCTG
Source organism: Orbicella faveolata (assembly GCF_042242905.1). NCBI lineage: Eukaryota > Metazoa > Cnidaria > Anthozoa > Scleractinia > Merulinidae > Orbicella > Orbicella faveolata. The sequence goes on from NW_028301576.1 coordinate 25,512,995, forward strand.
AACTGTCTGAACGATGAAGAACTTGTGGATTTAGTTTTACCAAGGATTGCCAAAATTGTGTCACCCGTCAACTTTGTACAGCATGGAACTGTTGGAACTCGCGATTTTCACAGCAAATTATGCGTTCAGAAATGAACTGTCCCTGCACTACCCAGAACTTCAAGCGCTGTTTTGTCCAGAGCCCTCACCAAGCACTGGTTTCTATAATCAGAGGCCAGTGTTAACTGAAAAAGTTCAAAAGAACAAACCTTATTCTTGTGACTAGCTCCTCGAAATTGACCATGGTTCTTTTTTCAAGGATGTTGTTATGCCTTGTGTTTTTAGGAAACAGCACTCGGCATTTATGGAATTTTCTTGTGGAATTGTGAGGTCACTTACGATTGGACAAAAAGAAACACAAAATGTACTGAGAAACAAGTGGGGGAAAAATTTGGAAGGGCCCATTGGCATCAATCCAATTTTAAGTAAGGATGAGATTTTTGGTCATCTGAATGACACCCGCCAAGAATTACTGAAACAAATTGGTCTTACTAGAATTCAATGAATTTGGAGAAGTGTGTTTAGGTCATGTTAACATTGAAAAGTACATTTCATTGTTTCCTACCCAACCTGGTACTTAGAGTGTAATCAATACAGCCAATAATAATTGTCTGATTCTAATGGATTACACTGATGGCTTTCCTTGGCTAAAATGGTCTCGTCATTGGACAGGAGAAACCAGTGTAAGGGGTGAAACTAACTGAGCCTCACAATTTACTAAGTACAGTTTTAACTGGTGCCCTTTGGTTGGGGAATGATGACTATGAGCCAACGAGAAATGTGGTCAAGCTTTTTACAAACAACTTAAAGAAACCGAAACCACGGTTGTCCACTTGGTTGATCATATATTAGAACACATGGACAAACAACAGTTGACTGGCGCTGCCTTTATTGACTTAAAAAAGGCTTTTGATCTTGTTGACCACAAATGTCTCCTTCACAAGCTAGAGCACTATGGAGTTAGAGGGCACAGTCTCTCACCACCAGCTCGCAGCGAGTTCAATATGGAAAGGAGTTATCATCCAGCCTTCCTCTCGACTTCGGTGTTCCTCAGGGTTCCTTGTTGGGGCCTCTATTATTTGTGATATACATAAACGATTTGCCTCAATGTTTACTGCACTCGTCGATTAGCATGTATGTGGATGACACTGTTATCTATTATTCTGGATCTGAGGTTAGCAACATCAGGGAAAATTTACAAGAAGACCTCAACCGTGTTGAGCAGTGGTTGGTGAACAGTAAGCTAACACTAAACCAGAGCAAAACCAAAGGGTTACTCTTTGGAACAAGACAACTGCTGCAAACCACCTCAGACTTTGTCCTGCAGATTCAAAGCAAGGACATAGAGAGAGTGACAAAGTTCACTTACCTTGGGACTATGCTCGATGAACAGCTTCACTGGAAAGAGCATATAGACACTACTTGTAAAAAAGTTAATAAGCGTCTAGGACTTCTAGCACGCATACGATCTTGCCTCACTCTTAAAGCAGCGAAGTGTGTCTACAATACCCTTATTGAGCCAATCTTAAGTTATACTGACACTGCTTGGGGTGAACTATCTGTTGGCTCCAGCAAAAGTCTGCAGTGGTTGCAAAACCGTGCTGCCCGTATCATTCTCAAGCGTGACTCTTCTAGAGATACTTTTAATGTTTTAGGGTGGACTGACTTAGAAACGAACCGTAAAATCCACAAATGTGTTTTAGTTTTTAAATGTTTGCATAACTTAGTTCCTCAGTATTTAAGTAACTATTTCATTAGGAACTACAATGTACATGGTTACAACACTCGAAGGAAGGCTGACCTCCATCTACCCAAACCCAAACTTAGCCTTGGCAAATGTACTTTTAGATTTTCTGGCACAGCCCTTTTTAATTCACTACCTTGTAAAATCCAACAAGCTGTATCACTCTCCTCTTTTAAAAATCTTGTCAAAGCCCATTTTATTTATAGCACCTAATTTATGATATCTATTTTTTTCCCTACCAGTTCATGCTTGTAACTCGTTTCAATTTTTTAAACTCTTTTTATATAACTATTTCAACTACTAGATGTTAGTTTTTTTTTAACTCTATTTTTATAACTATTTTATACTATTAGACGTTTTATATTTTTAGAAATTGTATTTAGCAGAGCCCCTTTGGATACCAGCCACTGTGCTGAATGGGCCACCCTGCATAAATAAAGTTAAAAAAAAAAAAAAAAAAGAGCTAAAAACAATTTAACACCCACTGACTGGGCAAGAAATTAAAAATTATTAGATGAACATGTGGGGGATGGTAAGGAGAGGAGATTATCTACTGGCAGTTCATCCGCCAAATCCACTTATCCAATCCCAGAAGCCCCAGAGCACCACATCTAACTGGGCAACATGAAGGTCATCTGTCCAGAACCATTTTGGACAGTTTCAAATGCAGAGAGTTGCCAGAAAAAAAATCGAGACTGAACTGTGTGGAAAAGCCCCCACCAAAGAAAAGCACAGAGAGTTTGCCAAACAAAATCTTGGGAACACTGGGCATAAAAATTTGAATGGTACACCCCTTTCTGAGTACTACCCTGGTACTGCTCACCTTGGCGTTCTATCAGCTGAAACGCTATGTTTGTGAATTGCAAAAATTGCAGCAGGTAAAATGTGCTTTTTCAAACTAGTTTACACTGACAGTGATTGTATCGTACAGGAAAAAACCCATCAAGGCACCAAAATTTTTTCTCTAGCTTTGCTTTCCTTGAAACAGTGGAGGTAGGGATCTGTAGGGTGGTTATGGATTTTTCCTAGAATTACACAATATGAATAACAAAAACCAAAGCATAAAGTGCCATTTTCAAAAATCGTCAAAGTACTTTTAAAATTAGGAAATAATGTGCACGTCTTTCACAAGTTTGCACCCTTTTTAGGATATTTAGAAATAAAAAGAGGGCTACCGGTACACTAAAACTCCTGCATAGTTATGAAAGCCTCTGACGTTTTTGGTTTGGAAATTACTGAAGATTCCATAGTTCTAGATGTCAAGTCACAAAAAAAGATGGAGAGGAAGATTCGCAGGCACTTGGCTACGCAGAGTTCTATCATTGAAGCAGACGTCAACCAGAAATCGAGTGGTAAATGAACAGAGCAATGTATCCTGGCTAATGACAAACCACCATACCGGATTATGGTAGGACTGATGCGTCAAAGAGAGTCAAAATTCAGCCAGTTGAAAGAGCTGCTACTAAAAATTCCACTCTTAAAGCGAGCAGCCGATGGAGGCCCACAGGCAACTTACCCACCAAGTTTGCACGTCCATGGAAATCCCGAGGAAAGATATCCAATCCTGAAAGGTCCGACTCTCCTCAGAGCCGGACAGCTAGCTTGTTTAGATCTGTTAACAACACTTCCACCGCAGAATAAAACTGAGTACGTCGTCAAAATGTACTCACTGATTCAATGTACGTGTAAATGCAACACTCTCCCACGGGAAAGAATCGAGCGCTGACAAAATCCGAAAGAATTATACGAGGATTTGACTCACAGAAGACATCCTAGTAAGTAAGCTTTTGACCTTTCACTTTCAGTCTCATTTAGAATAAATATCTCTCTTCCATGGAACGATTTCTATGTCGCAAACCTTTGCGCATGGTGGCCGACCAACCGCCATGATTCGAAAACAGATTGAATTGGTGCATGCATTGGTTTATGGGATACGGCATTAAAATTTCTTTCCCCAGGCTCCCACAATGACGTCACAGATCACCTGGACAGAATGGATTTGCCAATTTTCATATTTTTTTTCAGAAAGCATCTTGCACATCTGTAAGATAAAAGTTGATTTAGTAAATTTTTATTATATAAATAGTATTTCTGTGAAGTTTTACAGCAGAAGGACAAAGGGAAGTCATTAAAATCTTGAAATATTTTAACACTGGTGTGTGAGCTCACTCGAGTGGCCATTTTGTCTATATTTTGAGGGGGTGGTCTGGGCTCAGGGTCTTGGATGCCAGTAGGTTAAGACTAGGAAATTCAATTGATGGTTTACAGAATCACAAGTGTTCTTCATGTTTCTATGAAAACATACAACTCTGTAAAGGAGTCGCTTGCCCTTTAATTTCTGTACCATCAAATAATCTGATATTAAAAAAACTGATTTGTTTATGTTTAGACCAGTATGAGAGACACATTTAATATTGAAATACTCCTTTTGTTGCATTTCATATGTTCATCATTGTTGTGGACTAAAGTGGTGGATTGGGATAGCTGATGGGGTGAAGGGAGGCTATCTTTGTCCATCACAGTACTATTGATTCTCCTATTTTTCTCCTATTTTTTAGACAAAGTTTCCTATTTTTTCCTATCTTTTCAATCCTGAAATTCCTATTTTCCTATTTTTTGAGCAACTTTGTCACTGGACACCCTGTACAAGTAATTGGAAGAGAAAATATTATGCTTAAAGAGAAACAAATGTAGATCCTAAGGATTGTTATTGTGGAGAAAAAGGATGCGCTGGCTGTGCTGCCAACCGGTTTTGGTAAGTCATTAGTTTGCCAACTTATGGTACCCTTCACAGATTTTATGGATTCTGGCTTCAGACCAACAGAAACTAACTCGATTGTATTGGTTGTATCACCTCTAAATGCTCTAATAAGGGACCAGGTGACTAAGCTAAGAGAATGTGGTTTGAAAGTGTGTATTCTTAAAGGTGATCATGTGGCTCTAGATGGGGAAGACAACAACAGGGAACAAGTTTGCATATCTGAGCCACTGGAAAACCTGAAGAACTTTCAACTAATCTATGCTCACCCGGAAGCCCTAGTAGAGAACAAAGCAGTTATGAAGCTCCTAAAATCAACAGAGTTTCAAAGGCGTCTGCGTGCTGTTGTTGTGGACGAAGCACATCTTGTTGTGACTGGTATGTGAATTTTATTATCAGGTTTTATTCATGGGAGGTCCCTAATATTGCACTGCGAAGCTTTTGGACACCTCCATCTCATCTGTTTTGTAAATGTGGAGTAAATGTAACAAATAAAAAAATAAATAAAATAACTTTAATGCAGACAAATGGTGATTTACTTGCAGATAAAAAAAACCATACTTGGGACATAGAAGTTGAAACTGTTTCTCATTTTGCCCCATGTTTGTCCTTGGGGAGCATTCATAAGGATACCATAATCTTCACACAATGGAGGGATAGTTTTCTCTTCACACTTCGTTGCTCGGGGTAAGGCCACGGTCACAAGAAAATCTAAAACTTCGGGTGCTCACTCATGCAATTCCATCATAATGTGTTCCCAAGTGAACTCCTTGAGCTCCTACTGGACAAGAACATCAAAATGTAATGTGGCCTTAACATAATGTAAATAAAGATCAGTACTAGTGGTATATGAATTCACAGACTGTGTGGCTATTTTTCTACTGATTCCATTGGCTTATCGTGGATCAAGAAAAACTGAATAACCTAGCTTGTGTAAAACAACAAACTCAACCGACATATGGTATTGACTCTTGAACTTGAACCCAGGCCACATTGGTGGGAGACAAGTGCTCTCACCACTGTATCATTCCTGCCACCCTTCGATAAAAAATTTGCTACAACAGCTGTATGCATTCATGTGGTGGTATATTGTGCTTATTTCATTACAATTTCAAGCCTGCTTCCCATATTTATTCCATATAGCCAAAAATATGGCCAGTCCCTCTTAAGATCAGTTTTTTACAAAGGATGAGTGTGTCTGTCAAAAAAACCCCACCAGATCCATGAAAAACAAAAGCAATCAAAAGAGAGCAAAAATTTAATTGAAGTAAATTAGTTATGCTTGACCCATGATCAGTTTTCAGCTGTAAAATGGTGCATGTTTTCTAACTGGAGAGTTTTATCCAGTACTAAAGTGAACACAACTTAATCTTTTTGAGCCTCTATTGAAAACAGCTATCATGTATTTAACTTTATGCTTGGATCTTGGAATCCTTAATACTGAAAAATTTTACTGGGAATGAGAACATAGCTTTTGGCACTGGTCATCCAGGTCTTTAAGTATGACAGCACATCTCAGATCTGGACATTTCGTGGTCATCTCAGCCAAGAGATCAGGAGCTGAGGTAATCTCTAACATATCCACCATTTTGTAAGTGGTCTCACGCATGTTTAATCCAACAACATCATTCTCTGCAAACTATGAAAAATTAAAAAGGATCCCTTTTCAACAAAATATTTACACGTAACCTGAAGTTAATGGCATGGCATTAAGATATTAGCTTTTTTAAATTAATATGTTAGCTTGCATTTCATATTGTATAAGGAAATGTTAAGTAATTTATATTAGAAGTAGATTAAAGAAACAAAATTAGATGTTAGTACTTAAATTTGTCAATTAACAATAGGTGGAGATCGAACTTTGAGAACTCCAATAATACCTGTCAAGACTTAAACAGCAAAAACACAATGTGCAGTGTGATCTCAGTCATAAGCTGAAGATTAGCATTTCATGTTCTCTGAAACTAAAGCAAAGGGTTTGTTAGTGAAAGGCAATCCAAACCCCAATTCATAAAACAAAAGAATACAAACTGTTAGTATGATTTTAGTTAAAAGCCCTTAATACTGCCCCACTCATAAGTACCCCTCATCACTCCCTCCTGGGTAAATAGGGCCATCAGCCCAGAAACAGAAAGCTATTTAGCCTACAAACCCATCCAGATGTAGCCTGCTGGGTTAAGATATAACCCTCTAATTTCAGATTTTTGCACTTTTCTTTGCTCAGGACTTATAATAAGTTGTACTTTGGAGTTTGGGTTTCAGTTATGTATGGAATCTTATGTGCCAAACATTTTCCCTAGCTTGAAAAGCACCACAGGAATGTGTCTTTGGGAAAGTGCAAAAAATGGGGTAAAGTGCATACTGACCCCTCCTCCCCTCACCTTCAAATTATAACCCTCAACATTTTTACCTTTGGATTCCACAGAAATGATTGTAAAAACTAAACAATGTTAGATGTGGGAAATCCTAACATCGAGCTTAACAGTAAAAGGTGAAGTGGAATCAAAGGAGACCTATGGCCAAACTCGTGGATTAGGTAATCTAGAGATGAAACATATTGGTGAACTTGCAATTACTGATGTATTATTAAATGCTGTTAAAACAAGCCGGGTTTGTACCATGCAAGGTCGCACTTAACTCACAAAGTGCAGGTTTTTTTCGTTAGCTTTTTTTTGCACACATATCACAAAGACATACGTCCAGAATAGCTAGGGGGGCAAAATTGCAGCATAACATGGAGTGGTAAAGGCTAAAGGTTCTTGGGTCACAGAGGACACTCCTGTCCAACAAATCATAGAGTACTCTCCCCACTCCCCCCCCCTTCCCTCAGACCCAGATCTTGATGTTGATCTGCCTGCTGGAAAAAATTGCATGTATTCAAGTCGTACGAGCTCACAAACGTTTTTCATTGCATTTCATTCAAGGTTATAGGTAAGGTTTCTTATGAGACAGCACTTCTTTTCCTATGTGGAACCGCTTGTCTCTATATATATTGCACGTAAAATACATCAAAATAAGCAGACTCTTTTGCAAGCATTTTCAGTGTTGATCCGACAAATCTGTCGACCATAAATATGTGTTCCAACAGTAATAATAACAGCTTTATTGAAGTGTCAATGTATTTAGTATTAACTAATAATTGGGGACAAGCTCACAGGGGGTTTCTTTCCCTTTGTTATCTTTTCAATCAGGAGGCAAAAGTGTAAACAAAAGACAGGGTAAAAATCATTTAAGCTTATCAAAATCAAGTATTTGGGAGTTTCTTTCCAAGTTTATGTGCATTTCACATCCCACTTAGAGTTCAGATCAATGTACTAAAACAAACAAGACAAGTATAGAGACCACAACTTTAATCTAAACTTAACTCGATGCTGGTTTAACATGGACATCTCAACATGAAAAACTTAAGTGTTTAGACTGTAAAGCGGTGAACGAAGGTCCTGCTTGATTGAACATTGGATCTCACAGCAGATCTAATCAGCCAAACTTGAAAAGTAAAATGATAATACGTCACCACTGCAAGGTTGAAACAACGTCGTAGAGTTAAAACAATATTTCGGCTGGCCTCAGGTTTAGATGTTACTAAATTATAAAAATGAAATTACAATATTATACAATGGTGCCGATGTTTGTCTTATATTCAGTAGCTGTTTCGTTCATTAAAAGTTGTTCGTTTCACTCATATAAGCTCATTAAGGTCGAGGAATAAGACACATTCTCATCAAAGCTTACCACATTAGCTTTTCAGGTCACTTTCCAGCAAACAAATGCATATCTCCTGGTCATTTTGAGCGCCTGGATGACTCAAATGCTCCTGAAATTCAGCCTTCAATTTGGCCATAGTACTAATTCGAACATTCGAAGTCAACTCCACTTCAATTTAGCGAAACACCTAATATTAATGGTCGTGTAAAAGCTACAAAATCATCAATATTCGGGCTGGCACAATGCACGCATTGAGTAGTAGGCTCGCACTGACTGCACGGTCACTATTCCAATATGGCGTCGGGCTCGGTTACTATTCCAACATGGCGTCGGACTCGGGCGCTCTCATTCGGGCCAACTAATTACGAGCAGTGTCTACACCTGAGTGAGTGAGTGAGTGAGTGAGTGACACATTTGCATATCAGAGTCCCCGCAACAAACACGTTTCTACGCTTCGCGTATCCACAAGTTTAAAAATGGTCCATTTGCTCAATATATAAATCTTATATAAATATAAAGGGCTCACACCGAAGGATTGTGGAGACCAGATTGGGACAGAATCTCCACACATTTGGATTTGGGTTTCGGCAGTTGTGGAAATAGTCCTAGTGGTAGCACTCTTCGTTTGTGTTCGTTCTCCTAGCCTTTGGCGGTTCTGACACAGAAACTGATGGAGCTGGTAATATCACTTCGGCTTGTATAAAGAACATGACTTGTGATTCAAAGCACTGGTATCTGATTCGGCAACCTTCTTTATTGCTAGCCTGGATACATAATAAATACATGAATTAACCACTATTTTCTCCCAGAATTACAGAGGAACAAATTTTGGCTAATATCGCCAAGAAATAAAAAAACTATGCCAAATCTAGAACAAAAGATATAACAACAAAAAATAAATAAATGAATGGATACTTATAAACTAGTATAAAATGGGATTACCTGGACTGCCAGATACAGGTTTATGGTATCATTTGTGCCCTCAAGCGTTATTTGGAGGAGAAAAATGGATCCAAAGTTTTGAATCCTCAGGATGCTAGTGACAAAAGGTAATTGACAACTTTTAGACTGCAGTGTTCAGAATTTTAAAATGCACTGTTTTGTGTCTAAGAAAGAATAACATCTTGCCGTATTGTTGTTGTAAGTAATGATTGAAGTGGCAAATATACTGTATTTAGTATTAACACTAATTAAAATTCAAGTTTCTTGATTACTGTCTTGATCAGGTTTTGAACTAATTGAATGTGTCTTGATCGGTATGTTCATTGGGTGTCAAAATACACGCACCTGACCCAATTGATGCAAGGTGCTTGGGTCATCAGCACACGAATAATTAATGAATTTGAGAAGTTTCCATGCATTTGTGATCGTTTTGTCGTAAATTTTACCACAGCTTGTGAGTTAATTTTACAAAACAAACTTTAAGCTTAAATGTATAAAGTTTGTGCCTAAAATCCACACTGCAACATGGCGGCCAATTTGGGTGAAAGGGTTTTACACAAATAATGGGCCTTTTTATAACAGCCAGTGCATGGTTTGCTTTGCAAAAGTTGTATCGTACAAAAAATCATGAAACACCTCTGACCAGTATTCTTAATTAAGATACAAACACGCACCTTGTACTGATTCCCAGACTGATTGTAGAAACAAAATTTATGGATTCAGACTGCAAGGAATTTTGCAACTGCCAGTGTCTATACTCCACTGATGTTGTGAAAGGGTTTCCACTACAGGAACTGCAAGGACAATGAACATGGGTGTACGGAAGTTTGTTGCACTGACAATGAACAACTTCACTTCGATTCCATCTTCTCTTCCTTCCTGCCATTACAACAGAACAGCTGTCGAGACCCTGGGTTGAGTGTGCACATCAAAGTGAGGGACATTACCCTGTATGCTGTAATTTGTGCCAAAACTTGAAGATGAAAGTGTTGGGTTCGATAAAGGCTGCGGCGTGAAATTTTCTTCTAGCAAAAAAGTTGGAGGAAACACAAATGGCCACAGCCAACAGCTGCAGTGGAACAAAAAAGACTGAAGATATGTCTGTAGAGGAAGTTTGTGATTGGATAAAAACTAACTTTGACAATGTAGCCGCCAAAATTGCATGGAAAGTAGAACTTTGCCAGAAATGCATGTCATTTATTTCAAAACTTTTCTCCTTTAAACAAAACAAACAATTAATGGAAAAGGCCTCGTTTTGCTAGCAACTAAAGGCACTAAAGACCAGCTTGAAGCCTGTGGATTACCACTCGTTGGAGACCAAATGAAATTATTAGAGGTTTCTCAAAATGGAGTCGGAGTTTGCAGATAGTGCCACTTACAGCACAAACAAAGCCAGAAAGATTAAACCATCAACCAAAAGGTTGTCCATGTAGGCATGTAGTACTTCCAAGAACACTGGAATACCCAAAAAACCAGGAACACCACCTAAAAGCCAGAACACCAATTGAGAGCGGGTTGCTCAGAGTGTAAAAAGACCTTAAACATTATAAATACTGTGGATGAACTGACCCAGGAGCTGTGGTCAATCCTTTACATTCAGTGCGGTGAATGCTCACAGCTTAAAGCTATAAAGACCGCGTAAACTCACCGCAGTTCTACAAAAAAAAAGAGCGCAGGAAGACCAGTATGGGACTTAAATACAGAGGCAGCAACAGCTTCATGAAATTTATTATCATTTCCCTTTTCCTCATCCTTATTTATTTCTTTACAACTTACAGTAGTCCTTGAAACCTTTCACGGGTGAACCCATTTCAATGCAATGTTATTGTGAAAACACAGCCAGTGTTACGTGACTGAGGATGCCGCCTGATCAATTTCTCATTCTGCCAAGATCTTTTGAGTAGTATTTCTCACTATGTAAAAATGTTATTACGACTATGTATTTTGTTCATTTACAACTTCCCAAACCGTGAACTTTTTCTCATGTGCAAATTTATTTTGATGTAAATTGTTACGTTACCGCCCACACTGGTAGTCCAATTTGTCATCTCCTGTCGCTACAATTTGAAACTATCTTTGGTTGTTTTTCGCTTTGTCAAAGGATCGATAAATGCTGGAATACGAGCGACTGACATGAATGTGCTCCTAACTTTGCTTAACATTCCATGGCTCTCGAAAAGAGCGTACAAATTTTGGGAGGAGGAGGCAATTGGGGAGATTTTGCACGTCACTAAAAAGACCTGCACAGGAGTCATAAGAAAGGAAGTGGAGGCTTTTGTGTGGTCAAACCCTTCTAAGACCACAACGTAAAAATACAGTCTTAGTTTTGAAATTAAAACAAGGTTTTATTTAATGGAATTATGTGTAGGTAGCTGAAGTAAGAATGAGAGAAAAACTCAAATGCCTTCAAAAGGAAGAAAATCTCAGAACAAATATGTTTACAAAGCTTCTTCTGAGCAGTTTAAAAAATTTAAAAGATAGTGGTTTTGTCGCTAAAAATACTTTCTGGGTCCCTGGACAAAGAATTAACCGATTTTTACCAAATCTTCTTTACCTTGCTACAGAAACAAAGCAGAAATAAACGTTAACTTTGATGCCGGCTGGCAAAAGCAAGGATCTGGCAGAGCATACAATAGTTTGTCAGGTATTGTATTGAGTCATGTGGGGACTTTTTTGTTTTGCAATTTCACTTCACAAACCTCCATAAGATACAATAAGATATATTCTGATGTTTTGTTGAAATCATCAATCACTGACATTATACTTCCCAAATTTCATTTAGATGTCGCTAAAAAGTCTTTTTATTATCATGGTGCATGCACATTTAATAGCCTTCCAACGAACATAAAGATTTTGCCACCTAAGGAACGTTTCAAGGCTATCTCCGATTTTTTTTCTTAGGTTATTTTTTAGAAGATTTTCAATTCGATATCCAATTTTTATGAGAACGCTATTACCTTTTTAAGCTTTTTAATTTTTTAAACATTTTAGCGTATCTTTTAAAGTAGTTAGTTTTTTTATAGATATATATTATTTATACATGCTCTTTTTATTTTACGTTATACAGGACCCCCGTTGATACCAGTCCTGTGACTGAAGGGGTCACCCTGTTTAAATATCGATTATTATTATTATTATTATTATTATTATTATTATTATTATTATTATTATTATTATTATTATTATTATTATTATCGTCCTCACGTAAAGTTTGCTTAGAGTCCTTAGGGCCGAGACCAAACCATGGTCCTGGGGCACTAGGGGATAGCCAGTTTTTAGCTTGATAGCACCCTCCTCAAAATGTGTGCTGTACCCTAGCAAGGTTATCTTTTGTAGTTCACTGATGCTTAATTGGCCGGGAATTCTTCCAAGATAAGTTCCTAGTCCCTTTTTGATAGCTCCAAGTGCCCCAATGATAACTGGTATCGTTTCCGTTCTCATGCCCCACATTCGGCTTGTTTCGATTTCCAAGTCCTTATATTTGGATAGTTTTTCACTGACTTTCACGGATGTGTTTCTGTCTGATGGTACTGCCATGTCAATAAATTTACAGGTTTTCGTTTTGTGGTCTTTAATCACTATATCGGTTCTGTTGGCTGTTATTTTCCTGTCTGTGTGTATTGGCATGTCCCATAGTATCGTGACATCCTCGTTTTCTGTAACTGTTTGCGGCTCATGGTCATACCACTTTTCTGATGTCTTTATATTATAGTTGTGACAGATTTTCCAATGTATATACGCGGCTGCTTTATCGTGTCTGTGGGTATATTCTGTTTTCGCAAGTTCAGGACACCCAGACACGATATAGTCAATTGTTTCGTCGTATTTGTTACACATCCTGCATAGGGGGCTAGTACCGTCTTTGATAATGCTGGCGTGGTATGATCTGGTAGCTAGGCTTTGGTCTTGGGCTGCGATTATGAATCCTTCCGTTTCTGCCTTCAATCCACTGCTTTTGAGCCACTGGTTGGTTTTGTGGTGGTCAACATCTGCCTCCTTTATTCTCTTTCGGTATCTTCCATGTAGGGCTTTGTTCTCCCACTGCTTTGTTAATTTTTCTTGGGTCTTATTTCGTGCCATTTGTTTGGTTCTCTTTGCATATTTGGTGGTTGTTTCTTCTGCTTGTTTATCTGGTATTGTTAGGTCTAGTTCTTGTTTGAATTGTTCTGCTTGCCTTTGTATAGAGTACAATTTCTTTCTGCCATCATGTTCTTGCACTAGTTCGATTAGGGCATCATCAGTGTTCTTTAGGTATGTATCGAGCCCTATCGTGGTTGTTTTGTAGGAGGCTTCTAATTGGATAAGACCCCTACCACCAGCATTTCTTGGGAGGTAGAGTCTGTCTACATCTGCTTTTGTGTGATGCATTTTTGATAGGGTGAGTAGTTTTCTTGTTTTTGTGTCTAACCTCTTGATTTCACTCATCTTCCAGTCGATTATGTTAAAACTGTAGGTCACCACTGGGATAGCTAAGGTGTTGATTGCCTCAAATCTATTGGCAGCATTGAGCTCCGTTTTTAGGACCATCCTTACTCTGCAGTAGTATTCCTTCCTCACTCTTTCTTTCATCTTGGCATGCTGTATACCATCACCTTCATCCACGCCAAGGTATTTATATGTGTTCTCTTGGTCTAGTTCCTTGATACAGGTGTCAATGTCAAGTTGTAAATCGGAAGTTTCTGTCAGCTTTCCTCTTTTGAATGTGGCTTTAGCGCATTTGTCCAGTCCGAATTCCATCTTGATATCATTGCTGAATGTCTTTACAATATTGAGTAGGCCGGTTTGCTGGCTGTCACTTTTTGCATATGTTTTTAGGTCGTCCATATAAAAGAGGTGGCTGATTGTTCTACCCTGGGCTTCATACCCATAAGTGGTTGCCTTTAGTAATGAGCTCAGTGGAGCAAGGGCAAGACAAAACAGGAGTGGAGAGAGAGTCTCCTTGAAAGATTCCACTTTTGATATTGATAGGCCTTGATGATGTTATTGACCCTTCAGCGTGGTTGAGGTGTAACGTTGTCTTCCAACATTTCATGCTTTCTGCGATAAAGTTGACAGTCACAGGGCAGATCTTATAGATTTCCATGCACTTTATTATCCACGTGTGAGGTACACTATCAAATGCTTTCTTATAGTCTATCCAGGCTGTGGATAGGTTCTTTTTCTTGGTCTTACAGTCCTCCAGAATCATCTTGTTTATCAGGAGTTGGTCTTTGCATCCGTAGCTCCCTCTCTTACAGCCTTTCTGCTCTGATGGTAGGAGCTGGTGTTCATTCAAGAAAGTGTATGTTCGTTCTGCTATGATGGATGTCAGAATCTTATACATCGTAGGAAGACAAGTAATCGGTTATTATTATTATTATTATTATTATTATTATTATAGTGTATTCTCCCTGGTTTTGCATCAAATTCAAGCCATTCAAAATCAAAATGAGGCTAGAGCCTTCACCCCATGTAAAAAATTCCTTCACTCTCAAAAATGACACTGTTTGTCACTTGTTCGTAAATTTGCTAAAGGTTTCAAGTTATTTCAACCCATTTTTGCAGCTGCATGGCCAACTTATCAAAAAATTTCCCTCCTGAGGAAGGGGAAGTTGTTATCGACACCCCAAAGGAGAGTGCTGTTGACAAAGAGGACAAACAAACACCTAGATCTACAAACAATTGGAGGCATCAGAGATCAACCTCCAGTTCATCAAAACCCCACTCAGATGACAAGAGTTTGGGTAGCAAAAGTGACTCTAGCCCGTCAAGTGAAGCTAGTGTTAATGTAAAGTGCCAGAGTCACAAAAAGAGCCATCCTTCCTTTGTCTAAACATGAAGATAATGTTGAGTACATGAGATTTGACACTCGCTCAAAAGCCCGCCAAAAACCCTGAGAGCTAAATAAATGCTATGCATGCCAACAGCAAGTCTGTTCGTTTTGTGTTATGGGTTTTTTGTGCCCAAATTCAGCACAGAATGATCAAGGTGCAGAGAACTAATTCAAAGTTTCTCTTGGAAATAATCAAGGTAATTCTCGATTAAGGTATTATTTAGCATGCTGCTGGATGTGTCACAAAATCCCCAATATAGTCTAAACCGGCAGTTTAGACTATCTATCTGTTTAAGACTATCATCAATGACATCTGTCAGATGTTCCATGGTGATCATAGATCGCAAGAAGTTGAGAGTGGGGAGCAATTGGGTGGAAACTTTCGTTGCTGTGGTTGCACTTTGTCATCAACACAGTACTCTGACCACATAGCATCACTAAGAGCCCCACAAATCACCCTAGAAGAGCGAAGGAAGAAAGTTATTGCAGGCCCAGCTGGCAAAGAAAGGAGGAATGGAGGTGTGCAACCTCTCCAACAAATGAGTAAGGATGACATGATTAGAGAGTGCAAGGGCCAAAATCTCCCAACAGATGGTTTGCTAAAACCACCCTTGCAGAGCCAGTTTAGGGAGGAGTTAAAAGGTATTCAGTGAGTCCCTGCACTGTGTTTTCCTGATCAAAGTGCTTCAATGAAAGACCTTAACTTGACCCAATATGAAGTTGTGCCGGTGGAACCCCTCCATGATCTCTAGGAGCACATAAATAACATTTAAAGGAACTGCCCAAGCACCTAACTAATGAAGGAAAGCCACTGTTTGAGGGGGCAATAGAAGCAGTGCTCTCCACAAAAGAAAAGTTAAGAGGAGCAGATTACCGTCTTTGTTGTATTGTTCTTGCCCTCCACTTTGGAAGCAACTGCTGCCTATCAGAAGGTTACTGTGTAGTCTTGCAGAACTCTGTGAATTGCTGTAAGCTCCTTCAGACAAGCACACCCCCGGTTTATTTTACGCTTACATAATGTGACATTCTGCCACGTGGTTGCCGTTCAAAAAGTATTTAACACCACAGAAGTCCTGACACGGAGAAAACTCTATGGTATATATTATCATAGCATCACCTCCCATGCCCCCTTCACATCATGTCTAATTTCACTTAGTTCTGTAGACACAGAGGAGGAGGAAAGAGAATTCAGCACCATAAATGCCATTAGCAAGACAACCTCCAATGGCCATCCAGAGCAGATAATTCCCAACTGCATAGTTCATGCTCAAGCGGAAAGAAATTTTAAAGGAGCTCAGTCACGGTATTTTGAGTTATTTTGGCCACATACAAAATTACCTTTAAATGGTAGGAAACCTGAGAATTACAGTTTAATAAGACGGAGAAACACCAAAGAGATAATGATAAAACATAAAGAAACAAGGATGGCTAAGGATGGAGAAGATTGACACGGATTACAAATGACGAATTTGAAAAATTGAGGCTAAACTTTTCAATATGTGCAAACCGTGACTGAGCTCCTTTAAATCAATCAAAAGTAGCTTTCTCAAACAGCAGTCAAGGATTGGAAAGTTAGCCAGTAACCTTCTAAAGTTCCCTGACACAGTAATTCCCTATGAACTTCTTGACAATGAACTTTATCAGGCTCATTTAGAAACCATCAGTGATTTTCTTGTGTGGAAAAGGAGTGTGGTGGCACATTAATGAAGATGGCAACGGAATTGTATTCTGTGTTGGAAAGGATGGCCAGAGCAAGGCCCCCCTCTGCACCACTTTTGCTCTTCTTCCTCTGAGAGTGAAGGCAGCTATCTTAGGGAAAGGTGGGAAGAGTGCTTGAACCAAGGTAACCTCCACTTACCTATAAGGAAAATGAAAGTCTACAACACTGATGGGTACCTAGCATATACTGAGTATTACAGTGTTCAGAGATGAGGAATGGCCAGAGCCAGGAGATCATAACACCAAAGAAAACCAAACTGATGCAGACAACCAGATTGATCTTTCTTTGTGTGGTGATGAAGACATCACAAGCCAGAGGTAACCGGAAGCTCAAAACTTCACCAGGTCTGGTTGCTACGGGGTGACGTCATTTATCTCTTATGTTGCTGTCACTGCAAGAATTTTGTGGTTTTATTGTGGTTTTGCGATAATTGCTTTCAATGAGAGAAATTAATTCTCTACAAAAGTAACCTGGTTATTTTCAGATATGATCTGGCCAGACAATTGATGTTATCATAAATTTTCACAACACGGGAATATTGCACAGTCATACATACTAAGGACTTCGACTTCAAATGAACCCATCATTGGTTGTTGAAAACGGACGCAAACGAGATTTGCCTCTGAGTTAGAAGATATGGCATTTCTGCTGACGCATTTGCATGAAATTGAGCCAGTTTCCAATCGAATTTGCCTCACGGAGTTACAGAAGATGCGCGGGTTTTCTTTTCATGGGAAGGGCAACAAAGATGCTGCCCTGCCTGTACATTTGGATTGGTTGTCGCTTAAACTAAAAGTTGTTGAAACCCAAACGAAACCGCCAACCACGATTGATTTATACATGAATTCATTCACCCAAGAACAACAGGGAGAACTGAGAAAGTGTCTTCAGCTAGCGCTGCCCATGACATGACCAACCTCCTAGAGCATCGAATCAAGACAACAGCTTCAAAACTCAACAAGCTGAACACACCAAGTTAGGTCATCTGATTAGTCCTTTATTTATATCACAACTTATATGTTTTGTTGTGCTTAGATTGCATGGGGACTACACAGCTACTAAAATGTTAAATCACTATTTTTATTCGTGGGTTAGACCCTAGACTGAAGTCCCTGGTACACTAGTTTTCTAAAAGACAAATATCACCATATAGCCACATATTATCCTCGCAGTATTTCTACAGTGCTGAGCGCTACAGGATATTTTACAAAAGCCACACAATTTTTCAGTAATGTGTGTTATTATAGGAACATGTTACATATCCTTTCCTGGTTCATTCAGGCTGAAGTCGATGCAGTACAGTTGCTGAGTGCCTCGGGATATGTAACAAAATCACCATAGTTATTTTTCCGTCGTGCGTGACATTATAGGAACATGTTACATATCCTTTCTGGTTCATCCAGGCTCAAGTCAATGCAATACAGTTGCCGAGTGCTTCGGCATATGTAAGAAAATCGTCATAGTTATTTTTCCATTGTGCGCGACATTATAGGAACATGTTACATATCCTTTCCGGTTCACCCAGGCTGAAGTCCATGTCGCTGAGCAACAAACATGTATACAGAGAATACCCTAAACAGGTTTGAATTAGGCTTTCCGTGGAAAATCTAAGAACATTTCTGATTCTCAGGCATTTCTGGGCTGCCGAGCATAACCACTTCACTTACTGAATAGCAGTGATAACTGAGATTAGCGAAACTGTTTCAGCTATACATGCTCCATAGCTTTACAAGGGTAAGAAATGTATCAAAGCGTCTAAGTTTTAAACTGGCGGTTGGCCCCAGCCTAGAAAACATATTGTTTCTACATTATTTTTTCTTTTAATCCAAATTCTTCAAGTCAGTCGATTTCCTATTTTCTGTTTTCTATCTTTCTGACATGATGGAATTTTGTTACAGTAACTATACTTTCACACTTTAGGATTATGACACGTTTTGTGGAACATAAATGATCACCGACAGGGATATGATTACACTGGAATGTAACAAGCCACCGCATATCCCTTGAAGGTATAGGACTAAAAGTTCTACATCTCCACAGGATCCCACGTCTGTATTTTGGTTGCTAAGAACGTCTGGCTCATTATGGATTTAGAAGAACAAGAAGAATTGGATACACTGACTACAAGTTTGGTTTACACTTCTGTAAATGATGATGCTGCTAAGTTGAGTGAGGATGACTGTGATGTTGTTGATGATGACCATAGGAGTGGAAAAGAAGGCAGTCTAGATCAAACAACAGCAAATTGTCATATCAACTCACCAGGTGTTTCTCCTACCACAAATCTCCATGATGCAAGTAACTCAGCAGATAATGATTTCCATCAGCAAGCAGAAAAGGTTCCTAAGTTAACAGAAATGGAGAAAAATCAGTGAGAAGGTAACATCCTCCAAATACAACTTGCCATGTCTGTTGCCAAGGTGTTAGGCACAACATCTCTAGTAAAAACACTTAACAAAGTAGGAAAAGCCCTGCATGAAAAACGAAACAGAAACAACACGTACTGCCATGACAAGTACAAAGATACTTCGGCCTGTGTTCGGACACAAGTGCTTGCTACTCACAAGAGTTTATCACAGGAAATAGAGCAATGGGAAAAGGAATTTCTCTAAAGCATGGGTTTGCACCAACAAATGAAAAGAAATTGAGCAAGGAACTACTGAAACACTGGAAAATAACAATGCATATTTATCCATCAAGTTGAACATAAAACCAAAATATTTCGATCACGTGAATTATTGTTCAAAGAATTCCACTTCTAGTTCAAAAAGATTTCGACTCAAGAAATAAACATTTTATTGTGTAGTTATTGCCACTGTATTTGGTATGTTACCAGGTGGCATTTTCTTTGCCAGAGAAAATTGATGCACATTTTGATACAGTTGATAAAGTTAATCACAGTAAAGAATTTAATTTATTTTCATTTACTCAGTGTAAGAAGATTTTGCAAAAATGTTAGCGAAGAAAGGCTTATCGTACCTTTTTTCAGTTACACAAGAGCATCGATTCAAAGATTCGTTGTCAACACACATTCAAAGACTGTAAAGGACTGTGTATACACTCATGTAGTATATATTATTAATCATATTTTCTCTTGCGGTTATGGATTTAAGTGACCCGTCCTGAAACATCAAAGACAAAATAACTATCAAACTGGCCTCATAATATTGTTGTACTATACTTACCCTCTTTAATGGATTATTTTGCATGATTTGCCTTTGGTGCTTCTCAAAGTTGTTGTTTGTTCTGCTCGTTTTATCCTCCCTTACGAATCTCCAATTCTGATGAATAGCAGGTAATTCAAAATTAAAAGAGTATGTTAGTTGATGAGGTATGCTGTCAAAACGAATTGGTAGAAATCACTCCAAGAAAAGGTGGTTGCCACCCAGATATCATTCATTCAGTGATAAGAACTTACAGTATTGGTAGTTTTCCACTCGCTTTGAAGACTTGACTTTTGTTTAAACATAGTCGCAAACTTTTTGACCATTGAGTCCAATTTGGGAACAATTTTTGTGAGGGCTTCAGCCCCTACTATGCTACCATCAGCGGAATTTATTTGTCTGTGTCACGTATCATGAGGTTTTCTGGGAGGAATTGAGTTGGCTTATATGACATGAGCATTCGATACAGCGGCCATTGCTGTTTTGAGTACATGTAATATTTTTGCAGCTTACCGTCGCAAGTTGGTTGCAGTTTTCAAGGTAAGTTTTTTTCATTTCTAAATTGCTTTGCCTCATTTTTGTTATACATTACCTTTCTTCCCGCACTGCCCTCAAGAACTGTTTTCTCTTAGTTATTGCACTTAGATCTTCGTGAGAAAATTTCTTCAGCGATACAAGATTTGTTGTGCTCACGCAAGCCATTAACCTCTCCAGACTCAGCTCGTATTCAGTGTGGATTGCAAGGGAGAAGTATTCGCTTTCGCAAGCACTCACCTTCTTTACCCAAACAAGTGTCAGCTACTGGACTCTACTGTTATCACGTAAATCATATGTACATGAATGTACTTGTACTGTGTTGTCATTTTGAGCAGCTGTGAATGCACTCAAACTGGAGCTGTTTGTAACTACATGACAATATTAACTGCAAGTATGGGGACATCAATTGAGCAATACTAGTCGAGGAAGTGAAGGATGCCTTATTACATGTTGAAAGGGGATGGATACTTGCCATGTCTTAGCTAAGTGTGTTTTACTTGACAACAATGAAACAAATTCTGGACATGCTTAGAAATGATGGGCTACATTTTGTCTACATCCCATTCTTGTAAGGGGAAGTGAATGACTTTTAGAACAATCCAGGCCCTGTAGTATTATTTTAATAACACTAATCCAACAACCACCGTGTCTGCTGACCACAAGTCAAGGAACTGACAGAAGCACATTTTGGTGAACGTTGGTAAACAGTGTGTTGCACATTATGTTCACTTGATTGTTAAAATTTACAATCAAATAGAAGACAATGTACTCAGAATATGCCTATTGGATTGAGCCTATACAGTTCTACAAGATATTAATTCCGTACAAAAAAAATGTGTATTTGGCGTGAACTGTTACAATGAGGTTAACTAATATTCCCGGAATAGTTTTGGTTTTTGCTAGAATGTACATTCAATGCAGTATAATGCAATTTGATACATTGTTCATAATTTTTTACTCTTGACATCAAACAATGCCCAAAATATGTCTTTTTAAAATTCACTCCTGAAGCATTTTGAAATAATTTTCTCAAACACATCAATAATTCCTCAAGTCTAAACAATGTAAATCATAACTGTGATGGTGTTTGGATATCTGATTTTATTTGGCATAGATGTGATTTTGAGTCGCCTTTTTCTCCTTAGTTTTAGTTTCAATTGAGAAGATAGGTGTACTTGTGTACATCATGTGTCAAACACCGAAGACCACATTCCATCACATTTCCAACACCTCAAATTTCATCAAAAATTCTCAGCTGTGTGTTATATTTTAAACTCTTCTCTATATTTGGAAATGTGGTTAAACATGGTCTTTCATGCTTGATCTATTACATCATTGTTACTACAATTGTTGTTTGTTACAGTTCTAAAGATGTCAGAGCACATCTTTGACATTTTTAATTTAACTTCGAGGATTTGCATGGGATATCCCTTTCATTTGTGAGATGCACTTTGGTCAGCATTGAAGAGCTTAAAAACCCATTATATTTGCAACTGTCTTGCTCAGAAACATGGACTGGTCTTTCAAAATGAAAGGTGTACTGCACATGGGTTGATTTGTGGTTGTCAAGCTGATATGCAACAAGTTCAACACAACCAGGAATGTGATTACAGTGAATGCATGTGTGTAACTGGCTTAGATATTGCAGCAACCCTCTTGACAGTACATGTACAAGTTAATAATATAATATCCCTTATAATATACCTTTATCTTTCTAGTGATGGCCTATTCACTTGTAGTACGTTAACTCCTGAATGCTGACGTTTAAAAATTGTAGCACCCCAACTTAATGGAATAAAAGTAAATCCAAGCCCACACAAGTATGCTTAGCAGACCTATTTTTTTATATAGCTACAACATAGAAGCAATCTCATCAGGACATGCCTTACTTATAGTTGAGGGCAAAGCGGGATTTGAAATTGTGAATTTGACTTGATCGTCAGCATACTTAAAGTCATTTTTTTGGATATTATGACGCTAATTTGACCCTAGCCTACAAGCAGTCTCTCTAAGTAAAGTCAGCAAGGATAAACAAGTAGTAAAAGTACTAGCTCAGAGACTCCAGAAGAAGAACCTATTCTTCCGGTTCCCACGCTCCACATATCTCACAGCCTTGCTGCTCGTGTAATGCACGCTTTCAATATTTTCACCTTCTCTGCCCCTGATGTAAGAGCAGAGTGATTGTCCGCAGTCTAATTTGACAAGTAAGTAGGTAAACATTCAGCTTTTCCACTCACTAATGTTTCAGCCTCTGAAGTGCCTGCTATCCTGAAAAAATTTGTCTCAAAAGAACTGACTTCGGAGGCCACCATTTTGAAACTGTCTTGGCAGCCAGGCCATGTTTATGTGCCGTCACTCCATCTGACTCTAAATTGGTGGAAGGAGAAAAACCTGCAACTGACTAGGCATCCTTCACAAGGTTAGCAAAATCTATTTTTTCCAAGCTATTATCCACTTCACTATCTTCACTGCTATCATTTTGGAGTTTCAAACATGTTTGGCTCAAAATAATATGGCTCAAGAGCAGCTATAACCCAGAGTGGTAATTAAAAGGTTCTTTGGAAGCCACTTGGACAAAATCTCTCGGACTGAATGACATCACGAAAGCGCTACCAGGCTGCTGAGTGCTGTTCAAAATGGCAGCAAGGATGTTCAAATTTTAGGCTTCTTTGGAGACGAATTTCCTAAGGAAAACCTGCACGTTAGAGGCTGAAACTTCAGTGAGTGGCTGAACTTACTACAAGGTCTTTATTAGCGTTGCCGAAAAAAAACCTGTTTTGGAGTGACCTTTAGATTACAGCCTTAACTGACCCATTTTCTAAAAATAGGTAGACTTCAAGCAGTGAATGAAAAGAAAAGTACATTTAGAATTCAAAGGTACTTCCCCCAAATTCTCTTATTTTAGAAGGAAAAAGTACTCGTGACAAAGTTGTGTTTGCCAAAGCACATCGTGGAAGTGGGACCCGAAAATCTTTGGAGCATGGGAACATCCTCGAATGTCTTCGGACGACTTCGGATATGATCAGGCCCTGATAAAAATCTCGTGCCTTTGACTCGCAAAATGTTTGCAAGTATAGAAAGTTTACTAATGGAGATTGAATTTTCATTGTTTTTTTTGGAGTAAATTCTTAAACATTGATAGAACGTAAAGTTCTGGCTTTGGAAGAGAAAATAGGGACCGAATTGACTAAGACAACAAAGAAACACACGTATGTTAGTTTAGTTCTGTAGTTCGTTTTGATCACAACAAAATGCTTTCAAAAGCAAAAATCGCTTCTCTTCAAATTACCTCGACATTTTCTTTGTTTGTCAAGCAGAAATTCAAATCTGAGTTTCTGTAATAGGTCTAAAAATTAAGACAATAACTACTTACCAAGCACTCAGAGTTGTAGTCTCTCGATTTCTGTGAAGGTTTTGTCTTTAGGTCTTCCATCTCCTTCCTCGACTGCTTATTTTGGTCGTGAATCTTCGAGGCCTATGCCAGTAGTTTTCACACAAGATCACTATCATTCTTTGAAGCTGGAACAATATCTGTATCTCTCGGTGCAGCTCTTGGGGTTTCAGGATCTAATACTCTGATCTCTTTGTTTTCTGTGTTCAATGAATCAATGACAATCAGTCGCAGCAGGACAAAATTACGGACTGTGGTGTGGATGAGTGGACAACTTTCCTTTCAAAAAAATTTCCCGCCTTCTGGCAAACGACGCTGACTCCTGCTGACTCATCTGTTGCCAATGGTAACAGTCGGTTGACCGCATGTGCAACGCTTATTACTTTGACACTTAACATCTCACTTCAATCAGCCTGCAAGACGACTGTGACATTTCAGCTGTCTGGCTAACAGTGTGCCGACTGCGTGCACTCTTTCTCTGGCAAATGTGGTGCTCAAACGTTCGCACATCTTTTAAGTTTGTTCTATGCACTTTAGTTTTACAACGATGGTTATGGTACCTTTCTTTTCCCCCCTGTCCAATCAAAGCAAACACCCCTGGCTATTGTTTTGTTGCATGCAAGGCAACTGTGACATTTCAGCTGTCTGGCTAACAGTTTGCTGATTGGGTGAGCACTTTTGCCGATGAATTCTGGGCTCAAATGTTTGCACTTCTTTTAAGTAACTTTTGCTGTAACAAGTATGCATTTCACATTATTTTTAAGATAGACTTGACTATCTGTGAATGAAAGATCCTGTCACCACCACAAAATGCAAGGGTCCACTGATTATCATTGCCTCCTTAACTTAAATGAAGCAATTACACAAAGCTCGACCTAACTGAAATCCGGTTATGTGAAGATTTCTCTACAGTGCAGGGTTACTGACTGCCTTGCATATTTCAGGGACAAGGTTTTGGAAGCTTGCTGGCTGCAGAGGTCTCGTTTTGAGGTGGCCAAGGGCAGGAGGTATAGAGCTTACGAGGCTGCAGAAATATTGCTGATCGCCTTGTACACAAATATCCCACCATCTCATGGCTCGGAGATGTGAACCTTAGAAATGTTGCACGCTGAAAACCTGCAGGTTCCATTTTGTGCAAGTGACTATCCCGAACAAAACGTCGCTCGTCTGCAGCATTCTGGAGCAGTCACAATCCACATACAAGACGCGGAAGTTCACTGGGCATGATCAGGTCGAGTTGGAGGTTAGTAGTGTGAACAGCACTGTTTAAGTTGATGGTATGATTCACAGGCCAATGAAAACAACCACAACTCTATTCTACCTAGGTTACAAGCACAAGCCAGGGCAAATTTCACATACAATGACATGAAGCATTGTGTGACAATCGTAGCTTGGTGCTTAAGTTCTTTTTGTGGGAGCTTTCAACATAACTTTGGTTCTGCTTGAGCCTGACACTGTCTATTTTTCTTCAGAGTGATTCTCGAGGAAGCCAATGACTAATGTTGCCTCTGCCCTCTTGCAGATGGACAGAGAACTGTGTTGGCTACTCAAGCAATACGTCAAGGACTTTAGGCCAGACCTCTGCAGCCCTGACAGCAAAAATGACTTCCTTTTTTTGGTGGGTTCAAGTGCAATAAATTTTCTTATCTAATGTGCTACTAACAAGGGCCAACTAGCCACAGCCCTGTAAAAATTAAGGTTTGGCTAGTGGATTTAATGAACATTATTTTCAAGTGTATCACAGGTGCACATTGAATTTCAAATATCGCCCTCGACAAACAAACTGCTTGAATGGAACTTGTGTTTCTGAGACAAGAAGTAAAAAGTCATTGTTATTAATCACAATTACTGTGGTTATTGTCGTCATTGTCTAATATCTACCTCTGTTATTTCAGAATATCAAGGGGGAGCCTTTCTCCAGCGGTGCATTTTCCAGGCATATAGGAGGCTTATTTTTGAAATTAGTGGGCTGCGGAGTTAGTGTGAACGGTCTATGGTCTGCCTTCAGGTCTTGGAAGTATTCCTAAAGGTAGGATGGCTTGTTTACTGGAAATTGACAATCTGACTAGCACAACCAAATGGCACCCTAATCCTAACAAATAAAGCAATATGAAATAAAATTTGGATACATGTATTTGACACAAACCTCCCTGCTAAGCTACAGTCAGTTGCGAATTCTGCACTTGAAAACCTTGGGCAATTGCTTCCTGCCAATATGTTCTCTCTTGATATTGAAGAAAGGTAGCTAGCTCAAAGTTTTCAACTTTTCAAGTTTTTTTTCACATTTTATTTATTTAAAGCAGACACTTAAGTTATTAGTAAGCTGGCTTGCAAATAGCGAAGAACTAATCGCAGCAACCCAGACTGTACACAGAATAATTTCAATAAATGAACATTGGATACAATTTCAACATGTAAACATTACGGTCTGGATAAAATGTAAAGAGGAATACAACAGACTAAACTTCAGTTGGAAATTTAATCATCCATCATGTTTCCATAAGTCTCATGTCATTTTGTTGTATTTTCAGCAATTGTGATGATGCCATGAAGGACAGCTTGGGAGATGCCCTGAGACACTCACGAGAACAGGTGCAAAGTACCTACAGTGTATGACCATAGGACTGCCAATCAAAAAAATGGAAACAAGGTGGAAATGGAACAAGAGGATGATGACGGTGAACAAAACTCCAGGTCTGATGACCAATCAGATGTTTCGGTGGGAGATTTCATCGGGCTAGTAATAGAAGACTTCACTTTAAATGATCCTTGTGTGTTAGTGGGTTGCATGCAGGAACTGTTGCCAGGCAGCCAAGTCTCTCTCCAGTGGTATAAGCACAAGGGTGGTGGACTTTATTTGCTGGAGGTGGAGGGAGGTTGGTGGATTGAAGATTTGAGTGCCCTTTTTCCCATGACCGTCAAGCCTGCTTGCCACCACCCTACGCACCATCCATAAAGCAGTTTTCAACTCCCGTTCATCAACATTTCTGCTTTAACGTTTCTTTCAGAACAACAAAATATTGTTACAAAAATTTGATGAAGTGGGAATTATGTTTCTCTATGAAGCCTTTTTCATCAGGCTAGTAATAGCAGACTCAGCTTTAAATGATCCTGTGTCTAGGAGCTGTTGCCAGGCAACAATTTTTTTCATGAAGTGAGATTTGTTTCTCTTTGAAGCCTTTCTCTTTAATTCTAGACATGTAGCACAAGTGCTTTGTTATTGATGAAGAATACAAGTGAATTAATTTACTGCTGTTGCCTGTAGTTGATCTGTCTAAAGTTCTTCTTGAGTTAAAGATAAGTGGTACTTATATTTTTGTGCGTATCTCTTTGAAAGGTGAACAGATATTGGTACATTTCTATGTAGAAAGAATGCTGTTCATGCACTACTGTTTCTAGCTGGGATCAGTGAAAGGCATTTTAAAAGTTTTCATAAACTATAAACTCAGCTATTACACTACATTTATTTCAAGTGATAATAAGAGAGATGCTGTGGTTCTGTGAAGCTTTGTACTATTATGTTTCTTTTTAATCTCCAACTAGAACCCATGAGCAACAGACCCTCTTTCGGTTTTGTTTCCATGGTTGTGGCTGGAAGTCAAAAGATTCTCTTTGGGACAAGAGTGAAATCATTTGGCTGAAGATTTAATACCCTCTCCTCCAGAGATCTCGATAAGCTTACACGAATCTTATTATAGCATGTGAACAAAGTACAATCTCCACATGTACTACAAAAAAATGGGATAAAAATGCAAAATGCAGTATGAAATACCCTACGCCAGTGACCAAAACTTGGCAAGCTACTAGAACAAGAAAGGGTCCTTACATCCACTGTTTTATCCCATAAGATATCTACAACACATGCTCAAAATAAACATTATAGCCATGAGAAAAAACACAGCATCAAGCTGTGTACAATAGGATCGAAAAAATTGCTGTCTCACATTGCACTTGTGACAAATCAGCCAATAAAAGTTTAGAATTTTCGATCCTCCTATAGAGCATAAAAGCTGAAAAAACCAAGCCATTAACTGAGTGATACCAAGCATTGGCCTCTATCGCTCTCCTTATCAGCAACTGACGAGATCCAGAAGGATCGAAACCGCGGTATTGCCTGAGTTTTTACGGCCATGAGCCTGCTAACATCAGAGGGTCTATTAGCTGACCATGCTCAAACCAGCAATGACTGTTATATGAATGAAAACAACGGAGCATCGAAGATGAATGTGAACCACCAGGCTGACAAAACAAACCAGGTGGAAAAATCTAACAGTGAACCAACTGATGGAGAAGAAATTACCCGCACTGATGAATGCGAAGCCATATGAGAAAATCACTGCCGCAAACATAAACGCGATCAGCCCGACGAACTGGAACAGGAACTTGAACATTCCCAAGCAGGGCTAAAATCCCTGAAGAAACACCTAGAAAGAAAGACTTGCCCAAAGTCGCTACAATACCGAGCCAGAGCCCGCATAAGAGCGGATGATGACTTCAAGAGAGACATTAAACGTCTTCGCTCAAAAGCTGAGCAAGACTATTTACAAGCGCTGATAAGGTTTCACAATCGAAACATCGAAGGCCTCCACACAGCCATACAAGAAAAACAAGTTCAGGCCAACAAAAAACAAAAAAACATTGTAACCAAAAAAACAGCTTTTGCATGCTCGGCGTCCAAAGAAACTGTAAACAAAAACAATGTATCGAAAAGGATCGATGAACTTAGAGCTGAAATCATGTCATTGTCTACATTATTAGATGACAACAATGAACAGAAGAGAGATTATACCTGTCTACTCTCTGACTCTTGTATTATAAAACGGGGACATGAGAAGAAAAAGCCATCCCAAATACAAAACAAAAAACGAAAAGAACGCAGAAAAAAGGATCGAACCGATCATTTACATGCACAGAGGCAAACAAAAAACACATAAAGAACCTCTCGAACATAGATCTCACAAACGACCAAACTAACTTTTTAGCTAAGGGTCTCAAATTTATCCCCACACCAAAAGAAAATGAAACACAAATAATGCACCATCTTTTGAAGGACTTCGACCATTTCGCTAGAAGAATGCGCCTACAATACATTTTCCATAGGGAAGACAACGAACTACATCCTTTCCACGTTAAATCAAACTGGACTCCGCCGGTTCAACAATCAGTGGCTCTTGAAAGCTACTTAGAAGAGGTCAAAGTTCAGCTTGCTGAAGTACAACTTACAAAACCTAAGGATGATCTGCCCAACACAGAACGAAAGGCGTTGAAAATGCTACAAGAAGATCCCAACATTAATCTTAAAAAGGCAGACAAGGGAACGCGAACGGTTGTCCTAAACACTGAAGATAAAATTCTCGAAGGGCAAATCCAGTTAGACAACCGTGAACACTACAAACCCCTTGAACGTCCTATGGTTGTAGAGACATCCCTAAGGGTACAACAATTAGTTAAGGAACTCCACCAGCACAACTATATTGATGACATGACCAAACTATGGTTTTGTCAAACATCTAACCCACCTCGCATACCAGTGTTCTACATGCTTACAAAAATTCACAAACCAACTCCGGTTGGAAGACCCATAATATCTGGGTGTGATGGTCCGACAGAGAGACTGTCTCCATTTGTAGACAAACTCCTTCAACCCATAGCAAAAGAACAGGAGTCATATCTTAAAGACTCGACGAACTTCATCAATTTCATAGAAAAAACGAGAGTACCAGGGAACGCTATCCTTGTTTCAATGGATGTGACAAGCCTATACACAAATATACCTCAAGAGGAGGGGATAGAAACGGTATGCAACGTATACGAATCTTACTATAAAGGAGAATCCCCCATCCCAACACAATATCTTAAAAGAGCGCTTGAACTTATACTTCAAGAAAACTCATTCCAGTTTACTGGAAAAAACTACCTCCAAACACAAACACATGGAACAGCCATGAGTACAGAAATGGCAGTCGCTTTTGCCAACATCTTTATGGGAAAAGTAGAATCACAAATTTCGAATCAAGGCGCTCAAAAACCACTCGCCTGGAAAAGGTATATTAACGATATATTCTCTATCTGGAATATAAACAAAGACGAAGTCACGCAGTTCATTGAACTAGCAAATAGCCACCATCCCACTATCAAGTTCACGGCTGAAGTTTCTGACACGGAAACAACATTCCTCGACACAAAAGTTTACAAAGGCGAAAGATTTGCACAAAAGTCTAGACTAGACATTAAAACTCATTTCAAAGGTACTGAAACATTTCAGTGCACGCATTTCTCGAGTTGCCACCCACCAGGGGTAAAAAAGGGCTTCATCAAGGGCAAAGCATTCAGACTTCTCTGAACCAACTCCTCTGAAACAGCATTCAAAACTGCTATTTCACAATTTAAAACAAATCTCATCGAAAGAGGGTATCCTGAAACTCGTTTCAACAACTCTTGCAGAAATTACATTTGAGGAGAGAAAAGCTGCCCTACAACAGAAACGTAAACAAGACACACGAATCTTGCCTTTTGTTACACAATATCGCCCATCAGTGCCTAACTTAAAGCAAATACTTATGCAGAACTGGCATTTAATTCAACAACAACCATTGCTTAGTAGAATATTCAAAGATCCCCCTATTATCTCGTACAAAAGGGGCAGATCCCTAAAGGATATACTTGTTAGAGCAAAGCTTTAACCGGCTATTACATGTGGATGGGAGTTGTGCAGGCCTGTCACCCCATTGTTATCTCTGCTCAGCAGTTAGGGGTTGGACTCCTTTTTCTGTGAGAAGATTAATAAGGGGGTTCAGGGCCACTGCTATCTCACAAAATTTTCTTTCCCCCTTCTGGTGGGGAAAGAAAAGTTAAGTTTCGTTAAGCTAAAGAAAATTTGTGAGCAAAACGATAATTCACCAGCAAGTACAAGAAATTTCGCAATGCATTGAACGGCAGTTTGGCAGTGTTCACAATTTTCTTTTAGCAACTGATATGAACAAACTGTCGTGTAACTTACAAGCGATAAATGTGTAAACATGTGCCAATAAGCTGTTTGTAAATACGTGCCAGTTTGCAGTCATCGTCACCTATTAAGGGGGTAACATTTTATCTATGACAAGTCTTACTCACCTAAAATTTGCAAAAGGCTTTCAACCAGCCTCACTTGCTCAAGTTCAGCTTGGGCCCAGTTTCATAAGCAGAGAATTAGAATACACTGAACTGCATTATGAAGACTATGAGCTCAGTTCATTCCACAAACAAAACAAAAACATCTCCAGTTCTGTGTACTTATGCCGCGTAAGTAAACAGACAAACAATTCATGAGTGTTTTTCAATCTGAACACTCATGCACACTCGTGAATCCATTCGGCTGTTGTTTGTCTCCATCCCAGTCCCCTCGCGGTTGTTTATTAAAGTTTCTCGAAAGCCCCCAAAATGTTTCGGGCCTGCAAAGCACTTACTGAAGTGCAAGGAAGCAATATGGAGGTGGTGGACCAAGGAGTACCTGTGAGGTCTATGTGAGAGACACCATGCACAGCAAGGGACTGGAGGAGACATGCCTGCTGTTGGTGACGTGGTGATCATCAAAACAGAAGACAAGAACTGAGGGAAGTGGCTGTTGGGAATCATCGAGAATTTGATCGTTGGAAGTGACAGAGTATGTAAGAATATTGCATGTGGTCCTCGTATTTTCCTTTCCATTTGCAGCCAGTGTTGGTGCACTGAATGTCCAGCTTGGCAGTGGTGCCATCAAGCACAATATTTACATTCAGTGCGGTGCCACTTGAAATAAGCTGGTTGCAGAGAAGGCAGTCCAGTAGGGTTGCCGTGGCAACCAGCATTGCTAGGCAGTCCTGGCAACCGGAGTGGACACACGCTACGGTTACCAGCTTCAGCATGGTTGTTAGGCTTTGAAATTAAAGAAAATAATACAATAAATCACCAAAGTCACTACATCACTCACTTCTCCCTCAACTTAATACACTTTCTGATCTGCCTTTCACCAATAACCTTTTCCTTTCTTTTCGTAAAACTTTCGTAGCGGTTCACGTATAATTAGCTTGGTACCTTTGTTACCGCTTTTACCTGCTTCGTCTCTATTGTATTTGCTTCTTGTCTTCGGTTAATAAACGTGTTCTCTTTCAATTGCTCAGAGTTTCAGCTCGACTTATTGACACAAAAGCTTTACACACGTACAACTAGAGTGAGCAGATATTATTCATTCACAGTGCGAAATTTAAGTCTCCTAAAAATCTCACCTTTTCATTAGCTCATGGCATGAAACTACATATAAACACCCTGGTTCGTATTCCCTGCCTTATTCCCTGCCATCGCTGTGGATTTCTGTACTTTTTTAGTCATCCCTGTCTCTCACCTGGACGAAAGATTCTAAGGGCGGAGGAGGGGACGGGCAGTGGACATGACGGATCTTTTTTGCTTTTTATAATCAAAGTGTAATTTTTGTCACATTTCTAGTGTTGACTTACATTTATCATGATAGTGGTGAGTTCACACTGGATAGTTTACAATGTATGGGCCCGTATTTTGATTGTATTGCGAAAAAATCTGTCAGCAGTAGCGGGATATAAGTGGGCCAAGCACCATGATTTTTCTTCCCAAATTTTGATAAGCCTTTTCCAAACTTAAAATTAAAAGGCGCAGACATATTGCTTCAGAGAACGAGAAATATTTTTGTCGGGGGTGGAAAGTCAGCCAGATTTTTCAATTGCATGCCACGTCCTGAAAGAAAATGTCAATCAGGAAATTTTCATGGATCTCTAGGTTTTCTCTGCTTGATGGAAAAATTTTCTTCAGTGTGCCACGATTAGCAAATCGAAAAGGCAATTTTTGTCACGAACCAAACAAAATTTTGTCAGCTAAGTGCGTATGAGCTTTATGAAACACCGGTAATACACCAAAGTCTCAGGAATGAGACATGAATCATCAATGTTCTACAGGTTTTTTCTTGATTTCGCTACTGACGAATTCAAAAATTTATCCACGTTCTCTTTCTTTTCCATCCTTCCATGCCAAGCTTTTCGACTGGATCACGTTTGAAACCAGTCAGTTTGCCATGCTGAATTAGGTCGAGTGCGACTACTCAATATTTGAACCCGTTCTTTATCATACCATTGCCGAGTTCTTTTGACATGTTTTGAGTTCAGCACGGCAGTAGCACGGCCTTAGCTCTGAAGAAAAATGACTTTGCTCCATGCTTTTAAGTGCCAACACTGACAATTTCCAGCTCGTTCTTCACTGGGAGCAATCTATACTCTGGAGGGAGATGAGGGCAAAGTCTGGGCAAGGGAAGTGACTCTTTGGCGAGAAATTCATTTACATAAGCAATCTAATAACCAGACACAGCAGTTCAGTCCAGCATCCGGAGAATTGGAAAACTTAAAATGAAACATTGCAATTTTAATGGCTATATGAAAACCAACTGTTGGAAAAAATTTTCAGCCGCAGACAGATAATGTTTTCTGAATCAAGGTGCAAAGAGTCAGCCCAAATAACCAATTACTGCTCAGCATTCTTTTGTAACACCTAAGTGATTAAAAGTGGCATCAGTTTTCTCATCCCCTGGGTATGCTTTTTCAAACATTACCTACACGCATACGAATTAGAGCCGCATGCCTTTTAGTGTGCTTTCTTAGTGTTATTAAGAGATTGAAGCTCTGCGTTTGCGAAAACAAGTCACAACAATCGTGCATTCCAAAGAACTGTTGTGTTTTTGGAAAAAAGACTTAATGTGGTTCCCACTAAAGCTGAAATGACAAGGCTTTTGAACGCCAGGTGAGTTGCGGAGATCGCATTCACAAAGAACTACACTGCCTCTGAGATGCGCGACATCATGATCCGAGCCTTTCCATCACTGGCTGGAAAAGACCTTAGTGGGTGAGTTTGATGTTTGCTAGATTAAGATTAACTAGCTCTGGATGTGCTATATCTGTTTGAAAGTACTTCACAGTGATTATTAATACGGTACTACACTGTAAGATCGATTCTGTAAAATGACACACTTCACTCCATAGCATATTTCAAACATACAGTTGGGGCCCCGCTATTTCAAACTGTTAGGGGAAATGAAAAATAGTTTGAAACAGTCGATAGTAAATGACTTAAGGGCAAATCCACGGGAAATGGTTTTGATTTTGAATTAATGGGGAATTCGAAAGAATCCAGTTTGATTTTCGTTGCTCCAAATGCAGGTTTGCACAGGCTTTTGTTTTAATAACATTAATATTGAAACTGATTTCAGTTGTAGTATAGTTACTTGGGTTATTATAGAGATGCACTTGCTTTGATTGGTTGAAGACTGCATCCTATCTCACACCTCATATTTTAGAACACTGAAGCACTATACCTTATCTCTAAAATGGCTGGCTAAAAATGTTTTCCAACTAAGTGTCTGAATGGTGATTTGAGAAGATTCACTGTGTCTGGGGCAACTGCATGTAGCTGTTGAACAAAAACTACGCTGGATAAACATTATTATATGGAGAGTTAGTCATGTGGTAAATCCAAGAGCTCTGACTGGTTCTTTCTTTCTAGATTTTGCCAAATGGATTGTTTCCATTCCTGAAAACAGTCATATGCCATGTATTTCTGGTTGTCAAAAGCCAATTAAATTCAAAAATTCAATACCAACTAGCCTTCAGATTGCCAAAAAAGGAACTCACTGTGCTAGATCCATACTGGAAAGGCCTAGCACCAATATTACGTATGAGATATATCATGGGGCAGAATGCATGGACATCATTAAATATTCATTATCAGCGAAGCGGCAAATTTGAATGCAAGAGCGCTCACAATAAGAGAAGAAAGGGCTAAAATTAATATTAAATGCTAGTGAATTTATAAGTTGTTGAATATTTGGAAAGCAGAATGTCTAAATTAAATCAATATTGCAATGTCAAACAGTTTATACCAATTTTACCTCATGTTATCATTTATAAAGATTAGCTCTGGTGTTAACACACAGTTTTACATTCTGGGATAATTTATTTGTTATTGCTATTTTCTATTTCCTGCAGGCACTGTTACAGATGGAGAGTTCTGTTCTCTATGATCAAGAGGTGAAACAAGGGCTCTTCACTTATGGCAGCTAATCCATGATGCCTGGGAAAGTGTACAAAAGTTGAGACAAGACACTTTGCTAGAAATGCTGATTTTGACCAACAGTAAGTTGTTGTACATAAATGCAGTACTGATGAAAATAGTATGGATATGTTTTAACTTTCCTAGATGTATATAGTTTCATTTGTCTTTATTATTGTCTGATGTCAAACAGTTTAAAATAAAAATTTAAAATCCAGTTGCCCAGTGGGCCAGTACATCCCATTTTTCAGTTGCCCCCGGTAAAATATCACTTGCCCAATAGGTGCACAATGTTTATGCCTTATCAACCACTTCATTTACTAGGTACTGCATGTCTATGGATTCAAAATTATTCCAGGCTTTCAACTCATTGTTGTGCTCATCTTGCATATCATTTTTCGATTGAGTCTACTTTTACTTGCCCACTGGACCACCAATCTTCCATTTTCACTTACTCAAGAGCAAAAGTTACTTGCCCTGGGCAATCAGACCTGGGTTTTTTCTTGTCCTGTTTACTAGCAAATTCTTAGTCTGATCAAGCATTGCTCATGGCAGCTTCAAAATAATGCATGCATGGTATTGATCATTGTTTGTGGGGTTTTGTTCATCAACACATTCTATATAGTCCATGATATATTATTTTAAGCTGCAGCAGATGGGAGTCCTATTGTTGCCAGACCCAGCAGTGCCATTCCAGACCATGTGGTCTTGCAACTTGATGAGTTGATCCATAGTGGGCTAAGTGTGAAGGATGCTGTCACATACATAAGAGGAAAGCTTGTCCCTGCAGGATACACTCCCTATCCTTTCCAAAAAAAATACTGAAGAATCCCTTCTTGACAAGCTGAGGTCTTTGGTTGCAACTTACACTTTCAGGAACAGGGTAAGGAAATTCCAAGATGGAGTGGATTTCACTCAACATCTGTACCTTCTAGAGGTTGACCCTGTTACCAGTAGTGTTTGACATGATCGTGCTGATCACAACCATCACCTAAAGACAATTGCTCAACATATCAGAGATGGTAGATATGAGGCCTTTTCGGATGTCTTAGCTGACCCACTCAGTGGTCTTACTCATGCAGCCCTAGTTGCCAACCAATGCCAAAGTGTAAAGGATGCAGAACATCTCCTGTCAGATCGTGTTGATCATGACATCATGATTCGCTTCAGAGGCATAGCAATGTTAAAGAGGCAAGTAAGGATTGTTGCTCAGTGGCACGAGTCTTCTGATGGTCGGGATTTGAGTCAGCTCCAGTGATGCAGGTTCAACTACCAAATGTTGAACTTCATCTTGGAAGAGTGGATGCCTTGGTATGATGAGTGCTAAGACTTTTCAACCATTGACATAAACAGGTATAGCTATTTTTCTAAATGTTGTGTTATCTTCATCTACTTGATATTGGATGTTTAAGCTTTGTGAAATTTTATTTGCATGCTTGGACAGCTGTGTTGTCATGTGCCTAGTACCGGAATTCATTCTGGTTTTTATTAGTACAGGTCTATTTACCATTAAAATCCTAAAATACCAGGGTTGCGCTGCAAGTTTCCTGCTTCCTTTCTTTGTTTAAAGGCAATTTCAGAAGAGGATGTAACAAAGCTAAATACTGTTTTGTTTGCTATTAGGTAAAGAACAAAAGAAGCATTGACCCACAGAAGAAAATTATGTACTGCAATTTGTTTACCAAACATTATTACTCATGATCAAGCAATTTAACTCTTGCTAATTTGTTTAGAAATTTCCTACATCTGCTTTAAATTCTGGTTTGGAAGAAAATTAAGTACTGCAATTTGTTTACCAAACATTATTACTCATGATCAAGCAATTTAACTCTTGCTGATTTGTTTAGAAATTTCCTACATGTGGTTTAAATTCTGGTTTGGAAATTCACTAGCAGTCAACCAAATACATAAATCATTTTATTTTAGCTGTGATACATGTTGTTACAGGTTTTATTGCAAGCATTGTATTTATCATTCTGAAAGATGTACTTTTTTAATTTCTAAAAAGGCCTGTTGGAGGCATATGGGGTTTTTCCCGAGAGACAGTGATTGAAGTAACCACAAACATGGAGAGTCAAAAGCTCCATCGCTTGGCTGCTGAAACAGATGACCTTGAGTCCTACTTCTGTGTTTGTCATTGTTATCTGGGTTCTATCTTTACCTTAAAGCAGTTCAAGCATATTGGCCCAAGAGCATCAGGTAATAAAATCTTGTTACTTACATTAATACAACAAGTAGTGAAACAAAACGATTGTTAGATACAGCATAACATGGAATCCCAGGAATTTTATGTGGATTGCTTTTATTATTCGACCTTTTAAGGTTTAAAGCTTTATGGAGCAACCCTGCATATTAATAAATTCGTGCCACTTTTATCACTAGAGGTATGTACAAGCCACATTTTAGCAGATCTGAAATGATTTCGTGCTAACTTTCATTCATTATTATTTTAATCAGGGAGTTTTCCAAACGAATGGACTCAGATTTACCATTCCATTACTGGACACTGAATGGACAATATTCGGATGAGGCATATCCCCCACTTGATAACAGACCGGATGCTGATGAAGATTGAGATGCATGGAATCACCCTTTGTGTCTACACAGATTGCGAATAAATCAGAGGGAGGATAACTCAATATTTGTTGTGGGAAGAGCTCATCTTCCTGCTTGTCATCAGCAAACCATACACCAGTCATTCCATAGGCCCGAAAATTATCTTCCTCCAGTACCTAGCTAAATAAATATTATGTTGTTAACTCACTCTTCATCAATTGATGCTAAATAATGGTATCAAGCAAATGCCCAATAATCATGGACAAAGTAGTACCTTTCTTTGCATAAGTGTGTTTTTGAGTCATCAATAATACCATCCTATGATAATCTGGTATTTTCTGTCAAGAAATCGGGCACAAGGGTTGTGCATTGGCTTGTTAACATTATGTAGCATATTCATTAGCTTATTTTTAGCATTATAAGCACGTCATGAAAAGTATTTTGAAATCCAGTTGCCCAGTGGGCAATACAGTTGCCCCCACTAAAATATTACTTCCCCAATAGGTGTGCAACGTTCATGCCTCATCAACTACACCTTTTACTAGGTACTGCCTATAACTCTTTACCCCCTTAAGGCAAATGGCAGTTTTTCCCAAATCAGCAAATTAAGACTCTCTGCCTGTGTGCAATATACTATTTATACTTAGAAGATTTCCTGACAAGCTTCGAAGAGGTAGTAGTGGGGGAACTTTTGCCCACCTAATCAGTGAACTCCACAAACTTCAAAAGGATGCCAAGTGTTCTGTACATAGCTTCTACTTTCAGACTAATAGGTGGTCTTCTACGTCAGAAGGACTTCCCACCAGATGGACTTGTTGATTCGCCTCCACTTAAGCGAGTTGTTAACCAGCTCAACTCAATCATGTTGGACTTGGAGCTCCGTGATGCGAAGGACTTCCCCTCTGGCGGTGAAGCCTTGCCATCCCAAACATGCTCTGATCAGCTTGGTACGGAACTGGCAGAGAAAAAGGCAAAAATTGATTTCCTTGTGCTGGAGTTAAAAAGTCTTCAAAAGCAAATTTCCGATCCTCAGTCAAACATGGAAACAACCTTAAGTGATTCATTCTCTTCCAATCCGGGATCCCCTTGCTGTTCCTCGACACCATCATGATCGTCATCATCTTCGTGCAGTTCAATCGAAAGCACAAAGAACAGTCCAAGCTTGGGATCTACAACCAAGAAACGACAAGTACTAAACAAGTGCAGCGATGTATGCAAGAAGTACCAAGAATCAATAGCTTGTGTTCTGGGGAACAGCTTCGTTTTTGGATGCGATGATGAGAAAGAGGAAGTGTGGAATATCATTTCAGAGGTCGTGGACTTAGTAATGGAATTGAAAGGTGCCAAGAAAGGCCTGTCCGAGCTGTTATCTCCAGAAACCCACACTTGCCTGTTTAAAAGCATGAGAGTTCCAGACTGGGTTCTCCTTTAGTTCAAGCTTCAAACAAGGCTGCCTGACTCAGCATGGCAGACAATGCTCAATTTGACTGGACTTGGAAAGGGCTGTGGGGTAAGTTGTGTGCAATATAACTATATAAGTCACGTTTTTTTCTTTATCTTTTACTTAAGATTCTTAGTTTTATTTAAATTTATATTCCATTAGGTGGGCTTTTATGAAACTTATGTTAGCAATAAAATGTAGTAATACTGTAATAATTTTATTTTAATTTCTCAATAAATCAAGCTTAACCAAATTCATAAACAAAGAAAATTAAACACTCAATGGACTAGTCAATTTCAGCTGTGCTGTGCCCCTTCTCCTTGGCTGACCCTTGGGAATTGGGTTTTTTTGAAAATAAAGCGGCAAATGCCCCATGCTGGGACAAAGTGAGGCCCTACCAGGACTCCTGGCATCACTTGTTGGAATGTTAGGATCTCCTGTGCTTCTCAGCTAAGGTTTCACTGTTGGCTTTTTTAAGACAATGGTTGTCGTTTGTCGCTCTTTTATTCGAGTGCTGTCGTGAATTTTTGGCCCATGCCACTTGTCAAAATTTACCTTCACAGGGCCTCTCAAATGCCCCTGGGTATTGCTTCAAAACTGCATTAAATCATGTTTTTCTTTCTTTATTTTCACTAAAATCTGAGCAAATCCAGGCCAAATGAAGGTGCCGTGTTATAATGCCCATGCTTGACCTTGATTGACACTGGACAGCTTTTAACCAATAGGAATCATACGACTTAGTACCACAGACTGTGTGGGATGAAAGACAAACATTTATTATTCAAATGTCTCTGGAAACCTCATTGTCCTGCCTTTGACCCTTTGTATGGAACAAGCTGCTTCATATATCTTCCCCTGAGGGCATCAAATTTCTTTGCTAAAATTCATATGCTGTGAAAACCCTCAACAAATGACAAATAATTTCTTGACTAACATTTCTATAACTGGGAAAGGTTTTTCTAACTGTGAAAACCGGGTTGTCGGATCAAAAATCAAATTGTCGCACACACGCAGAAGAGGGTAACAGGCTCTTTAAGTCCTAACTCGGTTTTTTTATCTGGTAATTGTGAAAAATAGATCATGCTGCAGACTTAGCATCCATTTACATTTATGTCCTATCTTCACATATTCAGTGAGATGCTCACAGTATTTGCCGGCCACAAAGCCACAATGCTGTAAAGTGAAAAAGGACCATAGTCAAATGCCCTGAGATAATTGGTGGAAGGTTAATGCTTAACCCTCAGGATGGACAGTGCAAGAGAATGTCCCACTATTGCTCTGGGGGGAGGGGATGGGTGCAGCTGGAATTGACCAAAGGAATATATCTTCAGCAAAATTAACCATATGCAAAGCATTGGTTAATTAAAAACAGAATTTCTTTTGACTCAACCTTTACTCTTCATTTTTCTTCAGCATTCTGATGATACACCTGTGCTTCTATCAAAGAATGAGATGAAAGCAGTGAAGAAACTAGTCTTCACCATTGTTAGAAAAACCTTGAAAACTGGTAAAGTTACTGATGCAGATTTTGATGCATGCCAAGTGGACCTCAGTTCTGTTCTTGCGTGGGCAATAAGGGAGTAACATCTTCATTCATGTGACACTGAAGACATGGAGTTTAAAATTAAGCTTGATGGACGTCCTTTGGACGTGTGAATGTGGCTAATACATGTATATTAATCTTCAATTCATAGCTATGACTGAATTCATAATTATGAAACAGGGAAATTGACTAAGAGGGAAATCTATCACAAAAAAGAAAACTGTTCCACTCAAAATGTAACTGTTAGTAAAATAAACTGTCTTTCAGATCACCTTTGGGATATTACTTAAAGTGCTACTATGATCAAATTTTTACCCCTTGATTTTTTTAGGTTAATCACATAGAATTCTAAGAAAGATAAGACGCCATTTACTGTTTACAAATATCTGCATTGGTTCTGGAGATATTTAAGTTTGCAAAATGAGTAAAATATACAAATGAGATGACTGATGACGTCATACACTCAACCAAATATTACGTCAACTATATAAATAGCGCTATCTTGGTCACTTTGCAGCAGAAACCATTGAAACTTGGTAGGCTAATAGTTCTAAATGCAACATACCTACAGCTATAATAATTTCTGTTACCATGGCAACCCTCTCTTTTCCAGTCCCCGCTAGCCTGATTTCAATATTTTAGTGATTTTAAGCTTCGAAAACATTAAACAAGGCCATGAACTCAACCTAATGTATTGCTATGCTTGCTGGATTATGCAGATGAGGCACCATTGGTAAATATCAATATAGAACACTAAAGGTGGTCAGAAAAGCCTTTAATATCGTGCAGGTTTGGAACCCAGTATGTTGCCATGGTAACAAAAATTGTTAAGCCCATATTGCAGAGCACTTCTAGAAGAATCTTACTGTAAAAAAATCAAACATTTCTGATACAATTTGACTGAGATATCCTTGGTTATCATATTTGATCAAAATTCACTCGAGTGTATGACGTCATCACTTGGCTAATTTGCATATTTTAAAAACTTGAATATCTCTGGAACGAAAAGAGATATTTGAAAAGAGTAAACAGCATTTTTATTCCTGTACAGACTACTTGTTTATGTCTTAAAATGGCTCCGATTTGAAGGATGTGATTTTCGTCATAGTGGCACTTAAAAGATGGAAAAACTGTTTATAAATGATTGTAATCTGCATCTGATTCTAATTTGTATTTTTCAGACCAGTGATGCTTTATTTCACTTTGACTCATATAGTCGTTGTCATAAATCCAACTGATGGTATTACAAATTTAAACCAGGAAATTTGAAACCTTGTAATATATTTGCTACTTGCCTGACAGGCAGTGGGTTAAACCTCCTGGTCATGCAGCAAAGGCCCTGGAACCATAGTAGCTACAGTCTTCAAGGAGCTTTCCTTGCAACCACTGTATATAAGACCCCTTCAGAATTATCACTCAAACTCAGTATTTAAAAACTCTTCGGCTATGTACCTTTGTGAATTACCAATGATGATCTTTTCCTTTAGTTTTAAGGTTACTTCCCACCTTCAAGAGTGAAAAAAATCATATTTTCTTTCATTTGCCTAAATTGAAGTTTATCATTTTATCTAACATTTGCAGAAAAAAAACTTAAAAATCTCAAAAATCGCCGACATTATTTAACAAAATTGGTTTTCCAATAAAAGTTAATAAATGATGAAGGTGTCATAATCTCATAAGTAGGTGACGTCTCTTATTTCATGTGATTTGCATATTTTCTTTGTGCATTGCACGTTTGAGTTTCATGGAGAAATCTAAAACAGAAAGAAGTCCTTGGGTAAAATCAACGAAAAAACCAGGGCCAAAGAAGAGAAAAAGGAAAGGTTTTGGGGAAGAAAGGAAAAAGCCTTGCAGAAAGCGACTAAGGCTCTTGGTTTGGCCAAGCGCCCTTGTCAACATCGACCGATGAACACGAGCGGACTAATTCAGCCGGTTCACTTGGTTCTTCCGTTGGAGCAAGTCGCTTAAAAATCAAAGCTTTTGATAATGCAACTTACCACGGAGGCTCATCGTCAGAATCAGACGAAACTGATGACGGAGAATTCGAACCGAGCGACACAAAATACCAGAGTATTGTCAATCTGGACGAGCTCAATCGACAGCTTGCTGGCCGAGTCACTTGCAGTTTTTGTGGAAGTGAAGGAATAAACTTTGAAGAAGTTACCAGGACTGGACTAGGAGCCGAGTGGATTTGCCGTTGTTAAAACCCTGAGTGTTCCTTGCATGAACTGGTGTCACCATTTCACACAACGCCGAAGACCAACAGGTTTTACGATATAAACAGGAGCTGGTTCTTGGACT
Source organism: Orbicella faveolata (assembly GCF_042242905.1). Taxonomy (NCBI): domain Eukaryota; kingdom Metazoa; phylum Cnidaria; class Anthozoa; order Scleractinia; family Merulinidae; genus Orbicella; species Orbicella faveolata. The sequence goes on from NW_028301576.1 coordinate 25,555,730, forward strand.
TCGACTAACAGGCTGTGGCCACTCTGCTGCAAAAAGAGTTCTGAGCGTTCTAAACCTTCCTCCCCCTGTAAATAAGGATTCATGGTCAAATCATACTAAGGCCTTAGAACAGATCGCAAATGAACTCCTCGAAAAGGAACTGAAAAATGCGGCCCTTGATGTAAAGAGATTCCTGCGGGACTCAATGCAGGACGAGACCGGAAACATGGCTGGGATGAATGATGAACAGTTGGCTGACTTGGTTCTTGACGCCGGAATTTCTATAGATGGATCATGGAATAAGCGGGGTTGGTCCGCTCGTGACGGTGTAGTTGCAGTCATTTCAACCGACACCGGAAAAGTATTGGATGTTGTTTTCTTGTCCAACTCGTGCATGACTTGCGAGCAAATGAAAAGGAAACAAAAGGATGGGGCCATTTCCAGAATTGACTACCTGAGTTGGGTAGTCAGTCACAATGAAAATTGTTTCCATAATCATGAAGGAAGTTCACAGGTTTGTTTATTTGTTCCTATTCAACTCTTACATTTGGAATTTGAATATACACTGGCTGATATTACAGATATTGCTTGCAGTGTACAGCAAATTAGGAGACTGTATTTACAGTAAACAACATAATGTAAGACAGTGTTCGACAACTGTGAGACAGCATCTATTATACCATAATTAACTGAATGCGTGCGCTCTGATTGGTCAATCAGCTATGGTTTATTGTGCCGATAAACCCATGGAAATTTCACGTGTCTCCTGAATTATAATATAAAAGCAACAGACCACAAGTTTTTATGGTTTATAGGCTGATAAACCACTTGGGATGTTGGAAGAACACTCAAAGAATTCGCAAATCACTCGCCTGCGGCTCATGATTTACGAATTCTTCTCGTGTTCTTTCAACATCCCACGTGGCTTATCAGCCTATAAACCATAGAAACTTGTGGTCTATTGCATAATTAATCTTCAATTCCACTCTTGTCAGCTGGACAGGTGTCTATTAAACGGAAGTCTTGATTAGCCACACCCAGTCAACACTGACTTACAAATATCTAGCAAAGTGTGATTATAATTTATTGTGACAGGTAAATTTATATTTTTTTATTGTAAATTATATTTTTTTATATATAAATGTTACGAAAAATTAATTTATAGGCAATGGAAGCACAGTGGGCATGCTGCCTATATGGAAGGTCACTCGAGAAACACAAATTGCGTTACATCCCTTTTGTGGGCGATGGGGACAGTAAGAGTTACACTGAGGTGTGCAAAATGGCTCCTTATGGTCCAGCAGTTTTCATTCCCAAAGAAGACTGTATTGGTCATGTCACGAAGCGAATGGGGACGGCATTAAGAAAACTTACAACTACACACAAAGGTGAGCAAATAGGTTCTTTCTAGGTTTCTTTTAGTTTGATGTAATTAGAAGAGACTTGCGGACTCGACCTATGAACACATGATCTCCCCTTCTTGCTCAGGCTCCTGTATGTTTCTTGTCAAATAAACACAAATTTATCCTTCTTGATGATAATCTTTACTCTTACAGCTAACAGGTCAGTTGCTATGTCACCCCATGTTCAAATTTCTCTGGTTATAGGAAAAAGGCTAGAGGATGGCGGTACTATAAGTGGAACTGGACGACTGACTGTATCAAGAATAGACACCATCCAGAGTTTCTAAGGGCAGGCCATAAGAGAAAATAAAGGAAATAGCAAAGCAATGTCGCGGGCAACGCATGCAATTCTGAAACCATGAAGACTGCCCCATGGGGAAGGACTCATGGTGCAGTTACAACAGGGATGCAGCAACTGGAGAAAAGACCCATGTACCAATCAAAAATCCCCTTCCAGAATGTGTGGTCAATTTGATGCAGCCAATTTTTGATCGCCTTGGCTCTGAGGAGTTCCTTGTTGGGTGTGAGAGATGTCTAGATCAAAATAGGAATGAATGCCTACACCATGTTATTTGGGGTATGGCCCCAAAAGAACAATACACCTCTCAGCAAGAAGCAAGTCTGGCAGTGGCACTTGGTGTTCTAGTTTTCAACAGTGGTCTTAAGGACACTGTAGTTAAATTACTGTCAGCGATGGATCTCCCTTTAAACTCTGACATGCTTAGAGATCTGGAGATGATTGACAGAAAGCGCATGCAAGAATCTGACTACAAGGCAAACTTGGAAACAAAGAAACGGAGAAAGAAGCTTAAGAGGGAGAAGTGTAAAAAACAGGATGCTTTTCAACACCAGGAAGGTGTCATGTAGAGTTCCCAGAGTTTCTATACAAGTTAACCCTTTCATTCAGAGACATCTTTTGAACTTTCAGGGAAAAATGATGGTTAAACATTATGTGACCTTGATTTCAGGTCCTGTTTTAGAACAAAATTCTATTTTGTTTCGACCAGGGAGTTGAAATTATTAAATCTCGTGAACATGGTTAAGGTTTTTTGAATAGGCCAGTTTATTCTTCTGGCTCAGCTAGAAGGTCACATCGCCTGTGGACGTAAAGGAGATTTTTTTTCTCTCAAGCCAAAAATATCAAACACAATACATATTTTTCCTTGCATTTTCACTGATTGAAATTCTCACAAAAAAGTACAGTATATGTACACACAGAAATAAACTGTTGTTGTTTCCTTGTCAATATTATAGCAAGTGTTAAAACCTCACGGTGAGGCCAATTTTATATGTGAAACTTGCACATAAGCTAAGGAGTTGTGTTAGATTGATAAAACTTGACAAAAAGGTGAGGGTTAGGTATAACGGTACCCGATGCAATAGACCCATTAATATTTAAGGTGGAAGAACTGCTCACTCTCAATTCAAACAGATGTCTTCCAAGCAATGTGATTTTGTTGTTTTATTATGAATTGATGCATTGAGAAATAGAACTTGTCTATTTTTACACGCAGGTACATTAAGTACTCATGAATTACATTTTTAAAAGGAATTAAAGTTCTCAGGGGACCATCCATGAACAAGTGACAGGGTAGCTTGTAGCTGTTGGGGTTTGAAATGTGTTTTTTAGCTTTTAGGGTTAACAGATGCCAATTTTCAATCATGATTATCATGGTACCATTTACCCTTGTTAAATGTGGAATGTAAAGACCAATCTCTTTCCCACCTTTTCCTCTTTCCTGATCGGATTTGCAAAAACCCTTACATTTTGCTGTTATAATTATGTGTAAAGCACTGCCCGAAATTTCATACTCAAGTGCTGCACCTCTTAGTGTTATTTCCAAATTAAATTCTCCTACAAGCATCCCTGTCCATTTTTTGCGGATTCCCCCTGGGAAAGCAAATATTTCTAGCAAAGACCTAGAAAGGTTTGCACAAGTTGCTTTTCGAAAACACGAAATGTAGTACCATGGTGAACTTTAGCTAGTCAGTGTTGGATGGAAGGTCAAGTGCTGAACAAAATTCCTGGAGGGTAACTTTGAAAGCATCCTGTGTAATCAATAATAGCACGAAGTTCACCATTACTATTGACAGATCAAATTCAACAAAGGAGTGTTGTTGTTTATCAGAAATAAAGGTGTTTGATGAATTAAAAGTGACCGACAAACCTCTCGTATCTCTCCCTTCACATCCCCTGGAACACTTTTTCTTATGTATGATAAAACGACCCCTGGGAACGCATATTCGGCATCTTCAGGGCCAACTTCTTTTCTCTAAAGGAAAATTAACGAAGCGATAGCTTAAAATATGGCACATGCTCTTGCAAGGCGAACATCGGTAACCTAAAGCTAAACAACAATAAGTTCTCAGTTCTCACCAAAAGTGCACGTGCCCATGTGCAATATTGTATGTAGCGTGTTCTGCGGGGTCCCTTTCCTCTCTTTGTACTCCGCTCCATGCTCGCGTCCAGCCCGAATGTTCTCGCTCGATTCGATTGATTCTCCTTCGGTTGACGCGTTTCGTTTCTTGACGCGGGATTTCCCCTGCCTTTGGTAACTTTACCCATTGCCAGGATTGCTTTTCTTTCATCTTGCCGGTCAAAAGATCGAAAACGTGACTGTAATGCAACACCTTTCCTGGGAAATTCTAACCCATTGTAGTTGATGACAGGAGGTCCTGTTACGCCATTGGCTTGCGGTTTCAAGAGGCGACATAATCTCCTGGGGCGGTGCAAGTTGTTTACAAACAGTTTTGAGCGAAAATCTCGCGTTTGATTTCTCGTAGAATGTGTTGACTTTGAGCAAATTAATAGGGTATGTATATTTCACGGATTTTTGTAAAATTTGGCCAAAACATTCCACAGATAATAACAAACAAAACGGTGTCAGGAAATTATCATATTTGAAATATTTTTCCCGTGGCGACCATTTATGCAACGCATCTCTTATATTTTTAGCTTCTTCAACTTTGGACTAGGATATCTTGGCAACCAATCAGAATATCGAAAAAGCCTGACACCGTTTTGCTGATTGATGCCTGTTGAATAAGACTGTGCAGCCATTTTACTCGTGCCACGGCATTCGATACCCGATTAATTCACAAGAACAACTCTCGGTCGTTTCACGGTTTACCAGCCGCTGACACTTCCCAAAAGAAACAGTCACTTCAATTATATTTTTTTCAAAAACTACATTTATTAAGCTTTCTACTGATATATAGTTTGTTTAGGTTTTATTGAAACTGGCGCACATACAAAGTTTTTCCTGAAGGGCACCCGCGAAGGTGGGAAGTAACCTTAAGATCTCAAAAGGCACCACTCAAAGATTATTATTTTGTATTTTGTGAATTTCTATTGTGCACAATATATGCCTAGTAATGTTTGTTGAGAAGGAACTGGATATAAAGTTCAAGATGATTTATGGCTGGAGGCTGAGATGAAAAACATCATATGCCAGAAGCTCCAGCCTCTATTGTTTCTGATGAAGTTTTGGTTGCTACCAAGAACCCTTCATGAATTATTATCAACCACTTTTAGTGAAACGAGTGCTTTTTGAAAACTTTGATTTTTTAACAGTCTAATCACCTTAACAGTGTGTAAACATACAGATCCGTTTTGGTTTCTCACTTTTGTGTTATTTTCATGTACTTCTAGGTAAAGATCAAGTGGCTGTGGGTCTGGCACCTATTGGTTTTGCCAACAAGAGTAGTGAGAATGCCTTGTCAATTTACCCCGCTTCTATAGGGAATTGTAAAGAGAAAAGGTCAGTAAGTGACTTAATATAGAGGTCACCATTACCATTAATTAATCTATGCCAAATATCCCCTACTGTATGTATCGGAAACAGTAATGAGTGCAAGGTATAAAATGGGATAAGGTTTTGGGAAATGAAATTTCAAATAGCTCAGGTGATCTTCTGAGAAGATATATGAATTCCAATGATAGCTATGAAAAAATATTATTTTAAATTTAGCCTCCATTTAACTGTAAACGATTAAAATGCTTTAGTATTGATTTGTTTGTCCTCAATGTATTTTGAGTTAGCTTTTAATTTATTTTTATTGACTCTTTTTCTTTTTCATTAGGGCAAATCTAAAACAGTTACTCAAGAATCTTAACTGTCAAAAAAATGTCATTAAAACACATGGTATTGTTGTGGATGGCAAAAAGTACAACATTTCTTTCACAGGTATAACATTGTAATTGGGAAAATAAAGAAAATATTGAAGAGTAGGTCTGATTAATATTACCAGTAAACTGAACATATGGTTCAAGGTTGACTGCAATAATATACTAAGGCATTTTTGTTTTAAGTACATGTACACCGAGAAATGCTGTGTTCTTTACATCTACAGCGACTCTAGATTACAAAGCTCTGCTATTTCTCCTTAACAAAACAGATGATGAAGATTTCCTCCCTGGTGGAAAAGGTTATGGAGTGAAATTCTGTGCATTTTGTGATGCAACAAGGGTGAGTTAGTAGACTCTATGATACATATAAATGTCGGCTTTAAAGTAAAAGTTGTAGTTTAAACTGATTTCAGGTCATTATGATTTCAAACTAGTTTGATTTGTATATTTCTGTTTTAGGATTATGGTAATAAATGTGGAACAAAGGAAGATAAAAATCAAACTAGTTTAAAACCATTTTGACCTGAAATTCATTTTAACTACAACATAAATAAATACTAGTAAGAGATCTTTGGAGACACCATGTTCTTGCAGGTTGGGGGAGGGATTATATACTGCTCTGTCACTATTTCATGGTACAGCTGTTGTGCTTTTTTAATTTATAGCCATCTGGCTTGGTGAATATTTTGGTCTCTCTAGTTTCTGATCTTGAAGTAATGCAAAGTTTACTTTAAGGCTTGTACATGTCATGGAGTTAATGCAGATGAAACATGTTTGGACTGGCTAAGATCAAAGGTGAGCATTGCAAGGCGAGGGTTTCATATTTAAGACCTATTATTATGATAGTCTCAAATATTTTTAAACACATGTAAGACGTGTCAGTGAATCTCTATCTTTGTCCTTTACTCAGGTGCTCAGGGCTTTGGGATGATTTAAATTTCCTTCTAGAAGAAGACTTAAGCAGCATCTATCTCTGTTCTCTACATTGTGAAATGAGAAATTGCAAACAACTTCTGGGCTTGCTTGGGTTGTTTGCCCACTGTGTGGGAACCCTAGACAAGTTAAATGAGGCTTTGTCAGATTATGGGCCTGAAAACTGTAGAGGGTATCCAAGAGCCACTATTAAAGAACAAAAAGGACGGCAAACAGCAATAGAGAGACATAACATCCATGTTGCCTCATTTTCAGGTATTGATCCTCAAGTTTGGCATATGTAATAAGAAAGGCTGAAGTAGCTTAAGAGATCTTATTAAGAATGTTCAACATTTCTGCAGGATCTACTGAAAGACAAATTCTTAAGAACTTTGAAGACATTGTGAAAAGATCATTACCACTTGAAAAAGTGACTCATTACTATGAGGAATGCCCTGCAGCAGCAAAAGTGATTTTAAACTACATTACCTTCTTTGAAGACAGATTCTTGGTAAGTTTGGTAAGAATTATGTGACATTAACCATTACAACCCAACTGCAGTTCAGGCAGAATCTTTTGAAAACTGATTAAAATTTGTGATTGATTCTACAATGTAAGTTACATGTAAATGTCCTTCTTTATACCTGCATGTGTGAACACTAGTCATTTATGTCATGGGGAAACCTTTGAAAGAGACTATGGCTCACGACAAGAGATGGTTAACCTTGGTGACACACAAGGTACATGTAAAGGGGGGGATTAATGATTTCCTTTTATTGGCTTTGTATTTAATATGCACCTAGCATTTTCCGTGTAGGTGGTTACCAATCTCTTGGCTACTTAATTTCTATTTCTCAGAGCTGAAAAAGTTTTTGGGTAGCCAGAAAGAGTATTGGGCAAACAAAGAAAAAGAAGTGCAAGAAACATTCTTGGAGCTCGAGGAACAAGTAACATGTGCAGTCCAGAAGCCTGTGCCAAAACAAAAAACGGAAAAGAGGGAAGAAGAAAGAGCCTCAACAACACTTCTCAGATCCCTTTGCAAAATATGCAGCCGAGCTTCAAGTTGAGTTCTTTACTAAAGTAAGCTCACATTCTTGTATATTACCAGAGTACTTGCTAAGCTATAGTCCCCTGCAAAGGTTCAGGAAAAGAATAAAAAATCACTCAATTATAATTTATGTAAACTTACTATAAATACTGTAAAATGCTCTCTGTTTATTAGGTTTGCTGTGATTGGAGAGAAATTGCTTATACTACACGCGAGGGAGTGTTTGAGGAAGACGAGGATCAGTTGATTGACATCTATGATGTAAAGGTAGTTTTGTTTTGGCTTATTTTGTCAAAAACTCTTAACAGAACTCTCATTAAACATTTCATTTTTCCATGCACTGAGTCAAGTAATAGGGAACATTTTTGTCATGTGATAGGTGTCACTTTGAGCAAGAGTAATAATTTTTAAAACTTGGCTGCGGTGTTAAGTAACTCTGTCATTTTTAAAAATTAATATTTAACTGTATTGGGTCCAAAGAAGTTGTTCTTAATTAGTTTGTTGCAATGATTGTGTATTCGGGTTATTAGGACAACCCTATACGTGTGTGCTTCACAATTCAGGTAGTTTCTCTTTTGCAAATATTGGACTACACAGCTGCCCAAATCATTGTCTTAAAATGTGTGACATTGCTTCTTTATGAGAAAAAGAATTGAATGCAGGTGGGAAAAAAGTGTTACATTCTTATATTTGCTTAATCTTTTCTGGTGCAAAGAGTGCACATTTTTGTTGCAGAAACTATTTGGTCCACATCTTAGCACTGGCGATTGTGGTCACCTTGTTGTAGATCACAGTGCTATGCTTCTTCGACACTTTCGCTCATTCTACAAGTATTCAGGTCAAGGATTTGAGTCCTCTCACAAACTCCATCGAGTGTTGTACTCACATGCAACAAACCATGATTCATCTGGACCTGGCCAGTCCCGTAAGTTAAATCAAATCTTAAAAGAACATATATATACTGTATATATGATTACCTGATAAAGGGGCAGACTAGCACTTCTTAATAAAAATTGTTGGCATTTTTATGTGTCCCTCATTTAAGGCAGCCCTTATCCGAGGGCAGTGCTTATTGCAAAGACATCAAACAACTTTTTTGCATGAATTGAATAATGATATACAATAAAAACCAAGACTCAGTTTACAATGTTGAAACTCATGAAGGCGCTGTACAGGGGTGTACCAGTGTAAGCCTCATAGAACAGGGGGGTCGATTTTGAAAATCTGGATTGTTCTTCAGGAACTTGCGCTTATTATCTCAAGGGTAATGCTTAATTGAAGGTGGTGCCTTTTAAGTAAATTCAATATAGTAAGATACAGTTATCTTCATTATTCTTCACTTGCCTGCAAATAATTTCAATGATTAGTTGTGATGCTATTATATAAGCACATGTCCATGCCTATAGAGTTACAATGACGATGCACACTAGATCATTTCAAAACATAAAAATTTCCAAGTTTGAAACTTACGGCGTTTTTTCATTGAATCAAATTCTCACCCATTGGTATGCAACCATGCTGTTGTCCTTGAGGTATGCATTCCGAGAGACAAGAAATTGCATTATTGTAGGTGTGTCTTGGCATAAATTATGATATTTTCACATTGTACCTAATTAGCTGCTAAGGTACTGATATTATGTACTGTATTGACAAAAATGAACACTCCCTGCTTTCATATCATAAGAATTTTAAAATATTTATTTATTGACAGAATTTATTACCTTTATACTGTCAAGCGAACAGATGCCAGGCTTTAAACTGTACATTATAGAGCTCTAAAGACTGGTTTTACATGCACTGTCTTTAAGTCAGTAGCATACACTACCAGAAATGTTCTTTCCTAGGAAAGAAAACATTCATCTACCATGGATGTGGGTGGAAAAGTGTTGATCATGATATGAAATCATGGACAGAGGAAAAGAAAGCCTGGATCGTAGTTGTTGATGATCTGTTTGAGCAGATGTTTGGAAGTGACTTCCTAGCATACTGTTATGATAAAGATCATGACACTAAGGTCAAGGACAAACTAGTGGCTGGTGTTTTAGAACACTGCCATGAGCACTGGGAAAGCCATTACTCCACCAAAGACAGTCTAGAACCACAAGAGGACCCCAAGCATCTTTGTTACCCTAGGATAATGCAGCCTTCTGCATTGGGAACTCTGTTGATGAAGTATTAATTAACTTACATAAGTCAATTGCTGATTTAAACAATTGGGCCAAGGATAACTTCATGACCATTCATCCTGCAAAAACTGACCTAATGTTGCTGTCCAAAAAAACTTTTATTGGACCCTTACCAAACATTTGTTTAGGACCTAATGAGCTGTCCTTTGTCTCCAAAACTACATGTCTGGGAGTTCAATTGGACAACAAGCTATGTTGGTCACCACACGTAAAATCTCTGAGCAAGCATTTCTCGGCAAGACTAAAGAAACTTAAGCGTTTAAATGGTCTCGACAAACACATCTTAGAATCAATTTGTTTTAAAGGTATAATTCCAAGTGTTACTTATTCAATTGCACTGTAGGGATCTACAAAATCACTTCAGTCCCTCAAACAAATTCACAATAGAGCAGCGAGGTTTATCTTTAACATTAAGGAAACCGTTCTAGACACTGAAGTATTAAAAATGGCAAATTGGAAATCGTTAGACCACCTTTACAAGAAAAGAATTGCAAATATTACCTATCAAGCGTTTTACAAGAAAGCTCCAGCTGGCATAAACTCTCTATTTACAAGACACTCTTCACTGAGAAATCATAGAGACAACCTGAAACTCTTAATTCAATGACCCAATACTGACTTTCTCCATTATCCATTTTCACATCATGCATCAATTCTTTGGAATAACCTGCCCCTACACTTAAAAAACAAACCGAATCTAGGCTCTTTTAAATTTGCACTTAAAGAAAATTCTGATTTTTTAGACAAAATTACCCTAAACGGACTATCTGGAACGAATAAAGACACTGTTAATTATGTATACTAAAATTTTATCATAGTTAATTTTTCAGTATAATTACTTTAATTACTTTATTTTCATTCATTCCTCACGTTATTGTAAAGATTTTAGTTTTAGATTTATTGTAAATTGTTATTTAGAATGTAATATGCTAATTGTAGGTCCACATCAGCTTTTAGCTGCCAATTTTATCGACCTACTTATTAAATAAAGTATGTATGTATGTATGACCAAATCAGGCATTGACATGCAACAGCCAGAACCAAAGCAGTATCCAGCACCCAAACATGCAAAATGCGGCCATTCCCTCTCTAAACCAATGACAGAGCATCCACCTCCAAAGCCAAAGCCAGAGGCCACTGTTGTCATTGAAGACGAAGGTGATTTCACAACATCACAGCAAACCAACCTGCAACTTTCAATGGCTAAGGCCTGCACAACAAGAGCTAAGGTAGCTGCTCTTTATAGCTTGATTCCACCATTAACATCAAGATCTCCCCTCACACTAAAACCAGTTTATGGTAAGCCTTCCAGTTCTGACCCCTTCTCTTTAGTGGAGCATCTTTGTGAAAGTGACATTCAGAATGCTCAGAAAATTCTGAATGAAGAGCAGAAAGCTCCTAAGAATCCAACTGGCATTGAGATCCAAGGTGAGGGGCAGTTCTCTGAAAATGCTTTGTCCATTCTGAAGCGTAACTGTACCATAGCTGACACTCATCACAAAGTATCTGCGAAAGCCAGGTGGTTGTTACAAGTGAAGTGCTCTCCCAGAGATATGGTGGAACTGCAAAACACCCTTTGGCATCATCCAGCCAGTAGCCCGATACTGAAGTATGGTAAGAAGGGATTGGATGTCACTTCATTTTCAGATCTTGTCGAGGAGCGATACATTTATAGCTTTGTCATAGACATTTGCATCACTAAGTTTCTAGACAAATCTAATACAAATGGAGTGTCACAGTTTACTTTCCAACTGCGTTTTATGATTGGATGAGCTCAAGTAACAAGAAATTTCAACAGCTGCAGTTAAGAGAAAAAGTGGAGCAGTTGGCAACTGGTGATGACCTACATCAAATACTGGTGCCAGTCTACATGCCCAACTACTGGGGCTTGATCTTTGTGGATCTTGCCAGTCAAGAGATGTATTTTGATGATGGCCTCATGCCAGCTGTTACTCCTATAGCCCTTCCTTGTGTTAAACAGTCATTAGAATTTCTCCTGGAGATGTACCCAAACCATCCAGCTCTCCAAAGCAAGTTTTGGCAAAATTGCTCCAGATTTTAGTGGTTTGGTATGCCATCTCAAACACCAGTTGATTCAAGAATGACTGGCACTGGAAGCTGTGGGATTGGAGTGATAATGGCTGCAAGGGATATGTTCAGCTGCAGCAGAACAGATAATTATTTGTCAACAGCTAGCTCTGTCTCACTTGGGTAGCCAGTCCATTTTGGGCTGTTGTTATCTGAAGGCAGAACAGTTTTTCTTTAATTATTTTTCTATAATTAGTTCTGCCTAACTTGGGTAGTCAGTCCATTTTGGGCTGTTGTTATCTGAAGGCAGAACATAATTTTTCTTTAATTAATATTTTCTGCGACCAGTTTTGTCTCACTTGGGTAGTCAGTCCATTTTGGGCCGTTGTTATCTGAAGGCAAAACATAATTTTTCTTTGACTATTATTTTTCTATAACCAGTTCTGTCTAACTTGGGTAGTCAGTTCATTTTGGGCTGTTGTTATCTGAAGGCAGAACACAATTTTTCCTTAATTATTATTTTTTGGTAATCAGTATGTACTTTCTTAGGAAAGTTGATTTATCTTGAATGTTTTTGCCTGACATCTTTGTTATTTTGCAACTTTAAGTCTGTCTTAAGTGGTCAGTTTAATTTGTTTTAACTGAATTGATGTCTCTTTCAGGTTGTCAATGCAAGTCTTATTGTGGTTATCAGGGAGCAGCAGTTTGATGTAGTAAGAGTGAGTACAATATTTAAAAGGAATTATATAACTGTGCTTTTAAGTTTTATTTTTGAATAACTTTATTGCAACTCTGCACAATATTTTTAATTGCTTGAACATGAACCAGTCATATGTGAAAAAAAACAAGGAATAACGCAAGTTAATCAAATTCTTACTTTGGAAATATAAAATCTTACAATCAGCTTTCCGTGCTTAATGCATGAGAACAGTCCGGGCCACCAGATTACTTCAAACTCTCCAGTCACTCTTCCTTCACCATGCCCAACTACCATTTGGATTTGCAATGTTGGAGATTTATTGGGTGTCCTGCTTCGCGCTCTTTCTTTGGCTGCCTGTAGTGCTTCTCTGGCATTTTGTGGGTCGTTGTTCTCAGCAACCTCTTTGTCCCCCAGGTAAGTTTTCTCTAACTTTAAAGGTACAGCACTTCGTTGGGCCAGGGCAGCAACAATATCATTCAAGTCATGGTCTCTGTAGTACAAGACTTTGGACTTTTCCCTCCATACTGGGGCGTGCGAGTGCCTCTTTTCTCGGGCACTGTTGATAGAGGCATTCGGCATGTCCATCAACATTGTTTGGACATATTCTTCCGGTACAAAATATCTCTCCACACGACACCATTTCCCTAGAAACAAATAACACTCCAGTTGTTTGTTTTCCATCTGATGTTAACAAGAGTATATTCGTCATCGTTTCATTGTTTCCCTTGTTTGCCTTTCCCTGTTTCTCTTTTTTCAATTATATTCCCCTTCTACCGTAAACACAAATTATTCACCTGTTACAATATTAGTTTTCCACCAGTTGTCATAAGTGAGGTAAAAGATCTTTTTGCCCAGAGCAATATTAGCCTAACGCATAAAAAACTGTAAGACAGATTTTGAGCTATTTTTGATTTCACATTTTCTTAGTTTGCGAAAAAATCTGTCTCAGATTTTTATCTTACTTTGCATGAATGTTAAATCAGACCCAATTTCTGATTCCTGAAATTTTGAGGTGGGTTCATACGCGTAGATTTTGAGAAAACATGCTTTAACCTGCTAGTGCCCAGTCTCTCCTTAGATACTTGCTCATTCATTTTGACCATTTGTTGACGTTTAATTGTTCAAGTTTCAGATAGAATGGTAAAGTATGTAAACAGTAAATAGAGAAAGGAAAAACATCTTAGGACATTTTTCAAAAGAGTTAGAAGTTGGGCTGTTACAATCCTTAACTAAAAGTCCAGGCAAACACACAAAATAGATCATGCATTTTTGCTGTCACTGACTGATTTCATGAGTACAAAGAGCACTTTAAAGATCTTTTAAGCCACATTTTTGATTGTGCAAAGATACATACAGAGGGAAATTGCAAATGTTGCAAACACTTACAGCGGCTTTTGGATGTAGGCAGGAATTAATACTGTCCACAATGCTGCTTAACCATTACTTATAATTTACAGACCTGACCATGTACACGGTGTTGGTGTACAGTCCCTAATAATGACAAATGTCTGATTTTTACTCAAATATTTTTTGTCATGGACTGAATGTGGACAAAAACAATCGCAGTCATAGATTCCATTCTTTCAGCTTGTGGTGTTGCTGTTGGAATCTTTTCTCTTTTGTCAGCTTAGCGAGTAACAAGGACAACAATTTACAAGACTCAAGAAAATTCTCATAGGTGACGTTACATTTTCAATCTCAAACGCTGCGGAGTTTCCAGCGTTTGCAGCGTTTACAATGTGTCTAACGTTCATTTGTTTTGCCAGAGTTAAATCGTGTCAAACCTTCTGTTTCTAACGTTTTTATCGTTCATTTTCTTTCTATCATTCGTTTCCTTTTGAACGTTTATTTTCCATCATTCATTTCATTTCGAACGTTTCATTCATTCGTACCATGTATGCATTTGGTCTACTAGGTAAATTCTTAATCTAAAACATCAAGCCGAATCATTTTACCATATGACATGTGCCAAACTGTATTTAGCGCTCAAAATATACTTAAGAAAGCTATTTGAACTTGATCTCAAGTCATCCTGATCTGAAGGTCAATGCACAAGAAGAGTGCGGGAACTTTGGTTTGAAAGGTAAATAATTTTTTTAATATATATATTTTTATCATTTACAGCATTCAAGAATTTATCCAGTGATTATTTATAAACTTGGTTACAGGTGGCCACCAAATCAATTAGTCCAAAGCTGGATAACCCCCAACCAGAAGTCAATTAGCCCCCATTCACGCAGAACGAGAAATATCAGTCACAGTGTTTTCGACTTCATGTTGGGGGCTAAAGGGTTAGGGGCTAATTGACTTGGGGACTAAACGACCGAATACCACATGCTAACCTCTCCCCAAAGTTTGTTCGCCCAAAGTCAGTTTGGCCCAACCAAAAGTAAGATCCCTCTTTGTAAGAATTAGAAGTGACTTCAAAGTGACTTCAAAGTGACTTCGCTCAAGTCACTTCTGTATGGAGCCAAGTCACTTTTCATTTGCCCAGTAATTTATTACTTCTCCCTAAAGTCTGTTTGCCCCAAGTCAGATTGGCCCGACCAAAAGATAGATCCAGCTTAACACGAGAAGTGACCTCACTCAGTACAGAAGTGACTTCACTCAAGTCACTTCTGTGAGCAAATTCACTTTTGTATGTGAGCAAAGTCACTTCTTGTTAACTTTAAGCTTAAGTTGGGGCGAGCTGCCTATGGGGCGAAGTGACCATAATTGAAATCTAGTAGTATTCCGATCAACATAAAAGCCACATTGTGGCCGGTCTCAATCACAAGCTTGTTCTATCACACCGTAATAACAATAAATAATAATAATAATAATAACAAATATTTATACAGGATAGCCCTTCAATGCAAGAGTACTGGTATCAAAGGGGTCCTGTCTATATAACATAAAATAAAGAATAAAAACTAAAATAAGATAAGAATGACTTCGTAACTTATTAACTATACTATACAAACAATTGATCTAAAGACTTCCTAAATAGTACCCTACTGCTAATTTGCTTGATTTTACAGGTAAAGAATTAAAAAGTAAAAACTTTTGCGAGCAAAGTCAAGTTTCACTTTTGGCAGAGCAATGGTGGTCCCACTGTTCCTTGTACTAAAATCGTGGGTTAGAAAATGAAAATAATTTTTAAAAGGACTACAAACATTGCCTTTTAGGCAATCAAAAACAAATAAACAAGCCTTTTTCTTTAAAAAATTTTCAATTGTGGATAGGCCGAGTTCACAGTTTAGACAACTGGAGTTTTGCAGAATAATCCTGTGACTTCCTTGTCACCTACACGTCTCTGACCAACCAAGCGTAATTTGGCCGCAGTAAGTGAAGATGGGCATCATCATTGCTCTATAGATTCGTTCAGTCCTTAAGGTGTCAGTGTTAGAACGGATTCATCATAATAAATTCTCTTCCTGCAGCTTTCTTGTATGATTTGTAAAAGTGCATATCAAGATTCAATATAGGGTCCAGATGGACACCTTGTAATTTGTAGTCATGTCAATATGAGATCCATGTACTGAGAGGTTTAGTTCTTTGCAATCGAAACCGCTTAATCTTTTTGCTGGTTATGATTGCTCTGAACCTTGAAATCGCTGGGATCCTTACAAGTGCCGGTTTCTACACGATCTAAAATGATCGTAATGATTGTTTGCAATCATTCGAGATCATGTAGAAACCGGCACTGGTAAGGATACGATTGTCCAGACAGAACTAAAGTCGTTGATGCACCAATCGCTA
Source organism: Orbicella faveolata (assembly GCF_042242905.1). Lineage (NCBI taxonomy): Eukaryota > Metazoa > Cnidaria > Anthozoa > Scleractinia > Merulinidae > Orbicella > Orbicella faveolata. The sequence goes on from NW_028301576.1 coordinate 25,571,856, forward strand.
CGATCGTCGGAGATTGTTTTCCGTGATTGCAATGATCGCTGAACTTATTCTTGTGGATGGATCGTAGGGATCACAGTGGTCAACTGGTTTCCATACGAATGCCGCAAAAAAAGTTTAGCCATGCTGCGATTGTGACAATTTCCAGTAATCACACTGAATCATAGCAATCGATATGCCAACAATTGCTCAGATAGACTTAAGTTCTATCATGACGATCATAGCAGACCTGGCAATCATAGAGAAAGCCGGCAGTCGTAAGGATCGCAGCAATCACAGTTTTGTCCTTTCACACGATTTATTTTTGGTTGCTCTGCGTTCATGAATTTTATAGTTAGACTCGGAACAGATTTGAAGTCTATTAAAAACAAGAAGTATAAATGTTGAATTTTTTTATTTGAACTCTTGAACAGTTGTTGTGATCTCACTAGGGATACTAAACTCACTGATTAACTAACGCTTGGCAAATGCCTGCATGCACAACAGCCTCTGAAGACAACAACCGAGCACATGGCATTAATTCATTCATTCTCATTGGCTCGAAATCAGGTGATGTAGGAGCGAAGGCATGACACATACAATGTCACATTGCACAGCTCAAACTCTCAAATATGGGAACCTGGTGAAATTTTGTTGGTATTTCCTTGTAATTCTAAATATTTATTTTCACCTTTGTTTGCACTTCAAACGATAACGGTTTCCAAGCCTTTGTCTCTGCCACGCCACGATACAAGTTTACCCTAAAAACTATCTTAACCCTGTACATAGAACATTTTTCCGGAATGGATTCATTTTGCAGTTTACACAGATGAGCAAATCCAAAATAACAATGTCTCGGTTTGATCACCTTTCTGGAGATTTTGAATCCAAAATCTAACGCGAGGTTTTAGTATTGAAATTCCAATGTTTTGTACTGTAAACAGTTGTTCAATAAATAAGGATATTCATTCGCCTGTGAAAATGCGAGTTGTGACTTTTCTCCTCCTTGTCTGCAAAATCTTATTCTGAAATCTTCATACTTGCTACTCATGGCTGTGTAAAATATTTCTTTTCAGATATGCCCACCTCACGCCTGAGAGACAAGGTCTATAAATACTCTCTTTTTTATTTTCCCGTCGGCAGAAATGTTGGCACTGCGCCAACTGTGGCGATCTGCGAAGGGTACAGAAATAAAATTAGGGAAAACCAATATGTGATTTTGAACTGGGAAGGTAGTCAGGTGTAGGGTTACATTCTCAAGTTACGTGGTAAGTGATGCTTTATACTTTATATCTGTACATACAACCATGTTGCATTATTATTTAAGACGAACAAGAATTCAACATTAGTGGAAGAAAAGCTATCACTTACATTTAAGTAGCCTACGGTCTTGATACAAAACAATAATTATGCACTTCAGTCTAAAAACAAAAGGCCTTTGGATCTGAATTTTACTGAACAACCAAATCCATATGGGAGAGAACTGTAAAGAGAACGGCAAGACAATCTTGGAGCAAACTAGTTCAAAACTACGTAAGTGAACTCTAAAATATATATAATCATCATTAAACAAACTCTTTCAACTGTAGGCGTTTAAGATCACCACTCTGAGGAGGTAATTATTAAGTACGAGAGATTTAACTTCAGCAGTGGTTTCTTTCTTTTTTCTACCCTTCCCTTTCCACCCCCTTTGAGGATATTGCAAAGGAGGACTTGATTAAAAAAACACTTTCCAATATTTTGATTAACACTAAACAACTCTAACATTTGAATCATGTTTGTAATACCTGCTGTTGGCTAACCTCTGATCTATAGATGAGCCTCAAGAGTGCTGGACTGCAGAGAGAAATCTTTCCATCATAACACTCCAGAACAATACTCCACCTTATTATTTGATATAAATGTCACAATATTCCACCTTCTCCACGAATATCTGAAGAAACAACACCCTCAGCATCACAACCATCATCTGAAACTGATCTAATACCAACACCCTCAGATCACAACCGTCATCTGAAACTAATCTAATACCAACACCATCAGCATCACAACCATCATCTGAAAGAAAATCAGCAACACCAGAAAGAATACCATCATCATCCCCAGAAGTTACACCACCCATACAACAGCCATTACCTTTTACACCTTCTTCACCTCTGCCAGCACATCCTACCATAATTTCACCAGCACTTGTTCAACATCTGTATCAACAGGCATTTTTTACAAACCAGGCTTTAATCAGTATTTTAAGAAATCAAGAAATCAAAGGCTCCTTCAAGCGACCTCATGGTATGCGGTAATTATTCTATGAAGTGCTGTCCTTTGCCTCTTTTGGAACTAAGAAGTGTTGCATTTGTAAAGTGTTAAGTTGAAAAGTACATCATGTTAATAAGCAGCCATTAGTTGAGCATGTTTATAAAAAAGGTCTTCATCTAATACATATAACATTTTGACAGGAAACACTGGTAATCCTTTTGGTGTCTTCTTCTCTGTCTGGATTATGAACATCAGCAGTGCAAATATTGTTTTGACAATTTGTGAAGATTTCATTAATTTGCACATCAGCACTGGATGTGTTTGGGTTTTGAACAAACTCACCCCACTCTTCATGGGTTGTGAAGTTATGCCATTTACATGTACCCATGCATTTTGTACTTTTATGCCTTCAGTTTTAAATAATTCACTAGTGTCTACAAGATATTTGGCTGCATCTAGTACTTTCTTAGGTCTGACAATCTGAAACTGATAGTGATGCTTGTAATCAAGTCGCCTTTTAAGTTTTATCGGAATGGTCTGTGATTTGCTTCTTGGCCTTGGGAGACAAGGAACAGTCGAATTTACATCACTTGGCACATTGACAATGTTCCCATGAATAGACAATTGACCACTCTTCGACAGTTCACGGATTTGCATAAAAGGTATACGAGGTGATATTAGTTGCTCCTCTAGTGATGTGAAATTCAATACATTAGGCTTATAAGGAAAACCCATCTTATTGGCTTTAGAACAGATGTGTAACCTGCCTTGTTTTAGACCTTTTGTATTGCAAGTTAGACAATTGCTTTTTCAGACTTTTTTTAGACTATTTTTTTTATTGCAAGTCATGCAGATCCATTCAGTGTCATTGACACTTTTAAAACCAGTACGACAGGGCTCAACAATGTCTAGTAAACATGCCCTATATTTGTTTGGATCACATTTCACTACAGAGCACTTGAACCACAATTGGTCACAACAAGTGCATACATATTCTGGGCCACATGCAGTGTTTTTGTAAAACAAATTTATCATAGAAATTGCATTGTACTTGTTTTCTTGTGGCTGCAACTCATGACTGCTACATGTTAGTAGCAATACACCTGCCAGAACCTCAGCCTTTTGTCTTTTTCTTACCAACTGTTTGGTTATTTGCCTCATGTACGGCAGGTTGTCTCATTTTCGTTTTCTGAAGGAGCACTGCTCAATTTCTCTGACATGTTCTGGGTTCAATTTTGTTCTTTTAGCAGCCTGGTGTTTCTTGTTCCTCGATGTTTTGCTATTAATGTTGCAGCCTTGTACTTGTTTTTGATTCTCATTTATTCTAAAGTTATCATCAGCTCTTCTGTCTTTCATGTATTCTCTCATGTATTTTCTTCTGTAAGCTTTACGTTTTTCACTGTTATCAACTGGTTTGTTTTCATTTGCATTTTTTGTTTGTTTGTTGTCTCTTATCTCCATTGTTCTGTTTTCTACCATGGAAACATAATGAAATTCATCTAGGTGTCCAATGTAAATGTTTAGGGTATTTGTAACATTCACTGGTTCAACAACAGTAACAGGAGAAAAAGTTGGATTTGATTCAGCAATATGAATTGATACATTAAGACAATTGGTAACAGCTTGAATTATGATAGCATCAGCCCATGTTCCTTGATATGACATTCTTTCCAAATAACCTTGCCAAGAATGCTCAGTTTTACTCTCTATAAAATTGTTCAGGGTGATTCACTAAATACTGAATGCCAACACTGCGCACATAGAAATGACTATTAGGATTTCCATAGAGTTGATGTGATACAGCCCTCAAAAAGCAATCACCACCTCCTTCAACATCAAGTGCAGTTCTGCCTAACTGAGACAATCTGAATTCTAATAAACAGACAGAATTTGTGGGTGATATAAAAGGTACTGATTTGCAATACTCATTTGCAGGACCAGGATTTGACTCCATATCTCCACTCAATGACATGATTCTGCTCAAAAAATGATACGTTTTCACTTGGAGCTGCCTTAATTTTCTGAAAATATTACCTTCAGCTATCATACAAAACAAAGGCAAGTGTTTATGCTTTGGAGTCCTTGTTCGAAAAATACGCAAACTTAAACTTTGTCAATGTTGAAGTCAATGTTGTTGTTTATGCAATAAAAAAAATATGTTATTGCAATACTACACCTTAGTGTAAATTCAAATGATCCTACAAAACATCACTTTTGTCCACCAGGAGAACACTGATGGTGCAGGTGGCAGCAAGACCAGGCAACTGATACAAAAACATACAAACAGGATGACTGTTTGCCAGAAATATTTCTGGAAGTTTTAAAACCAACTTTCATTACCCTGAGTGAGTCCAAGCTTCTGGAAAGATCTATAAGAGAAACAACCCAAAATCCAAATGAGTGCATCAACTCATTGGTTTGGGTTAGGTGCCCTAAACACAAGCACCATGGGGCTAAGGTGGTACGTTGTGCAGCTGCATCTGCCATTTGCCATTTTCACAAAGGAGCAGAAATCAGAAAGAAAATCATGGAAAGACTCTCTGTTTCACATGGCTCCCATACAAGTAGCTCAATTGACATCAGGGACAGAAAGAGAGTAAGTAAAGCATATAGCCAAGTAACAGCAAAGGAGAAAAAGCGTCGCCAGGGCCTACAGCTTGTTTGTACAAGGCGGGAAAAAGCTCTTCGGGAGTTAGAGGGTGCCAGTTATGAACCTGGGGGCTTTTAATTTGCTTCCCAAAACATAAGGAATTGTAATAACTGATGTTTGGCAAGTTTGAGTCACACTGAATGAAACAGCTAATTCTTTCTGTTCTCAGTTTTTAAAGCCACTTTTCTAGATATGTTGGTTTTCAGCCTTTGAGTAAAGAAATCTCAAGAAAGATTTAAGCTATAGAGCTGAAATCTTCAAGGTAATTCTCTATGTGCTGATGGAGATAAGGGAGGTATTTTGCTCTAGGACTCCTAATGAAGAAATTATTTGGTTTGACAAATTCAAATTTTGCATAATTTTCGTCTTGTAACTTCATGCTGCCACTGCTTTCTGCAAATTTAACTTTTGGGAAATTCCATCACTTATTACCATCAACAGTCCATATTCATGACAACAAAATCAAAAATAAAATACATGGTTATCTGTAGCCAAAACAGAGATATCTTTACTCAAGTACATGTGAGTCTTGCACAGCAGGTGGCTGCTTGACTGGCCTGTATCACGTGACACATATAAGAGACATCAATAAATTCATATCTAACATGTTTACTTCTAGACGCAAAGCCATATGCAAATGAGCAAACATTCAAAGAATGACGTCAGCATGAATCCCCCTATTTACCTTTTTGAAGCTTGATATTACTTTGAAAGAATTCTTTCTACTTGTTTGTGACTCTAGGTGTTTGTTGTTGGATATCTTATACTGCATCACTTTGTTTTATACACCAGTTTGGTAACAAAGTCGGAGAAGGGTGATGTCTATCCATACTGCCTGAAAATAGCCGTGCAGGAAATGGTGGACAAAAACCTTCAAGAATACCCTGATCACAAAGGATTTAGGGTAAGGTGAATACCTTTTTGGGAGTCTTCAATCATTCTTCTCTGTATTTTACAATTCATTGCTGTCTATCATCACCCTGAATCAACAAGTATTTCAACACAGACAGAATGTGAGTCAGGTGAGCCAGATGAAAGTGAAATTTCACCAAAATTTCTGCAACATGCTTTCAGTGTCATAGCATTGCCGAACTTAGATCAGCCAAATGAGGATTCACGACAAAAATGTACCAGTCCGGCTGCGTTTAATTAAGAAGATAACACTACAAGCAAAGTGAAGAGTTTAATTAAAGAGAGAGACCACAAACTTGAAGAACTTACTAAAAAACCACGCATTTGACTCTGGCCACAATCTACGCACCAAATGATGACGACCCAGCCTTTAAGAGTTTCTTTAGCCACTTGCAAGTTTTTCGATGTGACAATATAATTTTGGGTGGCAATTTCAATTTAGTAATTAATCTAGAAAAGGACAAGAAAGGTGGTCTTGCCAAAACCCACATAAAAGCAGTTAATGCAATCAACAAGCACACTACGAAATTCGTCTTGGTTGATGCATGGAGGGTATTTGACCCTGACATCCTGAGATACACGTGGTGTAGAAGGAAACCTGAAATCCATTGTTGATTGGATTTTTTCTTAGTGAGTCAGAGTCTAATGGGTAACGTCACACACATGGACATCTCGGCGGGCTTTGAAAGAGATCATTGGATGGTGACGTTTCAAATTGTACTTCACACGAATCCAAGGAGACCAGGCTTTTGGAAATTAAACACATCGTTATTATCAGAGACAGAATACATAAATCAAATTAGGGCAACCATAGAGGGTGTTAGGGACGAATATCAAAATGATAAATCAGCAAATGCCTCCTTGTTATGGAAAATGGTTAAGTTAAAAGTTAGAGAACAAACTCTGATATAGGTGAAAACAAAAAACGCAAAAATGTTGCAGAAGAAGAATTGGAGAAAAAAGTTGACATATTGCAGAGGCAAATTGATTCAGGGTGTAACAATGCCAACGAAAAGCTAATTTGCCAGCTCAGACAAAGAAACTTGATATGATTGCAAAACCTTTTACAGAAATATCTATAGTTCCAAAACAGACTGCAATGATTCACGAATTAACGACCTATTTTTTGGAAGCATCGCTTCAAAATCATTGAATCTTGAGGAAAAAGAAACATGCAGGGCATGTTAACCAAAGCAGAATGCTTACAAGCTCTAAAGAGTATGAAACCCAGAAAAATGCCAGGCTCGGAAGGTTTGCCCATTGAATTTTATAAAGTTTTCTGAAATGAAATCTTGGACTGCCTTTTAAACACAATTTACTATGCTTATACTGAAGGAAAATTCTCAATAAGTCAAAGACGTGGGATAATTAAACTTTTACCCTAAAAAGATATAGAACCTTACTTTGTTAAAAACTGGCGACCAATTATTCTATTGAACTCCGACTATAAGAAAGCGGCTAAGGCCATTACAAACTCCAAAATGTACTTCCAAAACTAATAAATAGTAACCAAACCAGTTTTCTCAAAGGAAGATTTATTGGTGAAAACATAAGATTAATCAATGGCTTAATAAACCACACTGCTGCTCATAATATTTCCAGACTGTTAATGTTTCTAGATTTCGAAAAAGTATTTGACACAGTTGAGTGGTCTTTTATATGGAAAATGATAGCTTCTTTCAATTTCAGATCGTCGTTAATAAGTTGGATCAAATTGTGCTACCATAACATAGAAAGCTGCATCTTTAATAACGGATGGGCAAGCAACTACTTCAGCCCTGGAAGAGGAGTCAGGCAAGGTTGTCCCCACTTGCCTTATATTTTCATCCTTTGCGCAGAAATATTAGCCAACAAAATACGACAAAACAAAGATAAGGCCTTAGGTGTCTGGATTTCATCCAATCCCACGGTCAGCATGAAAGCAAACTACAATGGAAGATTACTAAAGGTTAGAAATTGCTTAAGCTGCTGGGAATATTGTCGTCTGCACCTGTTGGGGGAAAATCATTGTAGTAAAAAGTTTAATCGCCTCTCAGCTTGTTTACATTCTGTGACCGTTGCCAACAAATCAGACTGAGACGAGATGAACAACATGTTCTACAGCTTTCTCTGGAGTGGAAGAGGGGACAAAATTTAGTGACGTGTAATGATCAGTCATTATAAAAATGGAGGTTTAAGGATGATCAACATTAAATCTTTTAATAAAGCGCTCATATCAACATTGGTCAAAAAATATTTAGACTGATAATCATGGTAAATGGAAATTATTCTTCGATTCTGAATTACACGATTTCGGTGGCATTGTTATCTTTAAGGGTAACCTCAACCAAAATGATCCGGCAAAGTTTAGACATATATCAGATGCCTTTACAACAGAAATTCTAAAAATCTGGTCAGAAATCAGTTATGACAATAACATAACTTCCACTGAAAATTTGCTCTCTTTGGGGCTGTTCGCACTACGCGAAATTTTGTTCGATTTGCCAAAAAATCTGTCAACACGCAGCCATTTCTAGTGCGAACGATTATTTGAACCCACCAAAATTTTTGCAAGCACAACGAAACTTCAAAGATTCCGTCAACTAGCTTTGGAGGCTGTAAAAATTTTGTCAGGCGAGAAAATCCTTTGTTCCTTGACATCCATCCGTCATTTGGTCATCAAATTTTGCAACATATGGATTACGAAGCGAATGTGACCGTATGACTTCCCGCCATTTTAATTGAGCTAGATGAATCCGCACAGAAGCAACATCGATCCATGGTACTTCAATTATTATGGCTTGCAATGCTACCAAGATCAAGATCAAGGTAATCAAAGTTATTACGATTCCCAAATCGCTACGCAACAGCAGTACTTCTTACAGTTTTCCATCGCAAACCCGAGCAGATTCACAATGCATCCACATCCGCTGAACACAGCATCCACATCCGTAACATCCACTAAAGATCAGACGACTGCTGCAACTACTGGAAGCACAGAAAACACGAAAAAGGAAACAAAGAGAAAAAATGCCAAGAATGAAACCTTCCCCTTTAAGACATGTCACGACATCTTGAGGGTAAATTGATCAAATTACTAACAAACATCCGTCACTAAAAAAATTTTGCATCTTCATGTGCGAACAGGATTACAAAAACAAAAAATTGGTGATTACAAAATTTTCAATTTTTTTGCAAACACTTAACTCAAATTTTCGACTTAGTGCGAACAGGGCCTTTACCTCTTTGGTAAAATTCACTTGTGACAATTGGAAATAAACCTATCTACTACAAATCATGGTCTTCCAAAGGAATACAAAAACGTCAGGCATTTAATGAAAGACACAGATAACTTGCTATCTTTCAATGAATTCAAGGAGCGCTTCAACGTCAAAACAAATTTTCTTGTTTATAACGGTGTGGTATCGTGCATAAAATTGTTAAAGAATGTAACAGAAAACCAAAATGAAAAACACAGAAATTTCAGCACTTTTGCAGAAAACTTCATAAACGCTCCTAAATCCAATAGATTAGCATAGGAAAAGCTAGTCAGCGCTAAACAGAGCAGCCCTAGGAAAAGCCATGAGAAGTGTTGTGTCGACTGCAACCTTCAGTGCTCCAAAACAATTAATAGGGGGATGGTTTACAAACTCCCTTTCGGCAGCACTAAAGCTACCAAATTAATATTTTTCAGTTTTAAACTACTTCACAGGCATTTGGCGACAAATGATTTTCTTAAAAAGATAGGAATTAGAGAAAATGATATTTGTACCTTTTGTAGAACCAAGAAGGAATCCCTTTTTCATTTATTTTGGTTGTGTAGCGAGACATCTTGTTTTTGGCAGGGCTTTATGAAATGGTTGGCCGAAAACCAAATAAAACTAAAATCCAGCATTTTTACTCCTGATAATTGGCCTGAGGTTGGACACCCTATCCAACACAGAGCAATACTTTTACTTCCTTGCTGTCAGATATTACATATGGTCCTACAAAACAAAGGAAGTACTCCCAAAAATAGAAAGATTTCCTAGTTCTCTATCTTCTTTAGTACCTTTTGAATCTTAAACCTCAAAAAATTAATTAATTAATAAATAAATTAAAATATAATTAAAACAATTTCAATATCTGCGTTTTCAAGGAAGCCATGCATGCACGAGAATAGATTAATAATTTAGCTGAGAGTCATAGTAATGACTTTTTTATCTTCATAGCTTACTGAATACATGTATGTTAAGTAGTTCTGTATTCAATACCTGGGAGGTCCTCGCGCAAGACCACACCACCTGGTGTCATGGTGTGAAGGAGGGGGCACTCAGGGCCGAGACGAAGGCCAGGGCCGAGGTGACAATCAAGCGGGCGGCGAGAAAGGGACAACAAGTATCAGTTCGTGAGGCCACCAACTACATCTGTACCAGCTGCAACAAAGACTGCCACTCAAGAATCGGGCTTTTGAGTCACTCAAGAGCCTGTAGACACTGATGCGCTGACCATCGCCTCTCCGAGACAAGGATGCCATATATATATTAGTCTGTTGTAATGTAATGTACTGTACGTCCATGTAAGTGTTGTACTTCGATGTATGTAAATGTTATTTATTAAAAAAGAAAAAAAACACTTTGTCTGAAACCTTCAACCTTGGTTATATCAGACTCTGAAGTTTTGCAAGATGCTGCTCTCAAATCAAACAAATGTAATGCCTTCAGAAAGTCAGGTACACTCAAATTTGTGAAGAAACAGAGTTGCATAGAGGCATCCCAAAACTGGACTACATTAGTTGTGAGTGCAATCACATGCTGAGCCTGACTTCAAACAACGAGGTAACTCAGACACGTACAAATCCAAATAACAGTCGATAACAGTCGATGGCTCAGAGGCCCTGATTTCCTGTGGCGTCCAGAATCTTTTTGGCCCATTGCACCAGGTCCCATCCTGGAGGTTTCACCAGCTGACCCAGAGGTAAAATCAACAGTTGAGGTATACTCCCAATACACAGAAATCAGAGGGGAACTGATGAACAAGATCTTTGAACGATTTTCCTCGTGGTACGGCTTGAAGAAATTCATCGCTTGGATCCTTCGCTATCGTGATAATCTCCGATCAGCAGTTGAGCAACATAGGAGTGGTTACACAACAGTCACTAAGAAAACAAAGATAGTCCCAATTACCCTTGAAGAGTTACAAAATGCAGAAAAGGAAATTGTGAGACACGTTCAAGAAGAAAGTTTCGAAGAGGAATTGGCCATATTGAGAAAGGCATCATCCACGCCATCATCCTCACCCCCCTCAGGTGAACAGAAATCAAAGCATCAGGTCAAGAAATCGAGCAAGATCATCAAACTTGATCCCCGGATGATTGACGGCTTGTTGTGTGTCAGAGGGAGGATAGCCAATGGACCCTTCCAGCAGCGTGTAAAGCATCCAGTAATTTTGCCAAAGTCTCACCACATTGTTCCCCTCATCATAAGCCAGTATCATCATGTTTCTGGTCATTCAGGAGTGGAACATGTTCTTAGCCTGATTGGAGAGAAGTTCTCGATTGTCGGTGCCAGAACAGCAGTGCGAAGATATCTAAATACCTGCGTTGCTTGCAAGAGAAGACAAGCCCATGTTGGTGAACAGAAAATGGCGGATTTGCCACTAGACAGAATTACACCTGACAAACCTCCATTCACCTATGTGGGAGTCGACTGCTTTGGTCTGTTCCTGATTCACCGTGGAAGAACAGAAGTTAAGCGATACGGTGTGCTGTACACCTGCCTGGTGGTACGTGCTGTTCACATAGAAGTGGCCCACAATCTGGACACCAATTCGTTTCTAAACTGTTTCAGGCGATTTATTGCAAGAGGATCTCCGGAACTGATAAGATCCGACAACAGCAGCAATTTTGTATCAGGAGAACACGAGCTTAACCACTTTATCAAAGAATGGAACCAGGAAAAAATCGCCAATTTCCTACTTCAAAGAAACGTCCAGTGGGCATTCAACCCTCCATGTGGGTCCCACCATGGCGGTCCATGGGAACGTTACATAAGGACAGTAAGAAAGGTCCTAAACGCACTGGTCAGGCAGCAAGTACTGCATGACGAAGGGCTGTCAACATTCATGTGCGAAGCGGAGTCAATCATAAACAGCAGGCCCTTGACAAAGATCTCAGACAAAGTCCGCGACCTCAAACCCCTCACGCCTAATCACCTTCTCCTCTTTCGGTACAGCCAACTGTTTCCTCCTGGAATCTTTGCCAAGGAGGACATATACTCCAGACGCAGGTGGAGGCAAGTCCAGTACTTATTGGATGTATTTTGGCGCAGATGGGTAAAGGAATATCTCCCAACTTTGCAAAAGAGGCAAAAATGGTTCAGGCCGTGCCAAAATTTTCAAATCGGAGACATCGTACTGCTCACAGATGAGAAGTCACCAAGGGGTTTATGGCCCCTTGCACGCATAACCGGCGTCAAGACAAACCAGTGAGACCATCTAGTGAGAAACGTCATGCTGAAAACAAAATCAAGCACACTCGAACGTCCTATAGACAAGATCGTCTTACTTGAAGAAGCAGCTGAAGTTGCGGAGGAAGCTTACATGACTGTGGAACTTGCCTATCTGTCTCGTTACCCAGTGACGCTGTACTAAGGAACAATTAATGTTAACATTGCGTGGTAATCCTTTATAGGCTAATGTAAATGCCTATGTAGACCATTTAGGGGCCGGGATGCAGGATTCCAAGTGGGAATTTTTATTTTAGCTTGCCATTTATGTATGCAAATTAGGACTATTTAAACGCTACGGTTTCCTAGCGCGCCAATCTTTTCAATGTTTTCTCTAGCTTCAAGATAATATTGTTGCGGAATCTATTCTACCTAGCTTCACCGTCATCACTACAGTCAGGAAACATTTGTAAGTCTTTATATTCTGTCCTGTATTTTTCATATCGCTCCGCTCTTCTTCACATGTATTTTTATTTATTTTTCTAGTCGAACCTCACTCGCTCTATCCTTCAATTCTCAACAGGCTCCTCGAGTCTCTTCAAGAGAGCGTGAGTTCGAAATCTCTAGAAGTAGCGTCAACAAGAACTGTAAGCTACAATATCTTCTTCTTGAATTTCCTCATCAGAGGATATCTCTAGGTCGGCTTTAACTGATTTAAAAGCCCCAGAAATGGCATTAGCGATATTTCTGGACAGTGTTGCCAGTGTTAAATTTCCTCATCACAGGAAATCTCTAGGTCGGCTTTAACCAACTCAAAAGCCTCGGAGACAGCATTAGCCATATTTTCCGGACAATGTTGTAAATCCTTCTTGCATGGCAACTAAGAGAGCTGTCAAAGGTCCTTCACCATGAGAAGGAGAAGAGCCAATTAATCTTGGCACCATTTTCCACAACATTGGACTTCAATGTGCTCGGGCACTTTTACTTCAAGAGCTATTGCTGCTTTCCTCTTTCTGTCCAGATGTTTCCTTCCTTTGACGACTGTCAGTTTCATCGTCAGGCATTTTAATGTGCTTTACGCAAATTATTGCTGAAAATGTTCACTAGACATAAAAAACTTCTGTTCGCTTGGAAAGGTGGCAACACACTGAGTTTGCGCAGGCGCACTGCTATCTCATGTGAAACCTCAGTGCAGTGACAGAATAGAATTGGGTTGAGTGTATGGTGTCATCAGTCTTCTCATTTGCATATTTTACACATTTTCCACTCCTAAATATCTCCAAAACCAATAAAGATATTTGTAAACGGTGAACAGCATTTTTAATCTTTCATGGAATTCTATGTGATTAACCCAAATATTCAAGGAGTAAAAATTTGATCATAGTACCACCCTAAGTTTCAATTTAATGTCAAATAGCATTACTCTGTTAAACCACATCAGTGGTTTAGAGTTCTGTAGCATTATTTAACATGTTGTCATTACCGAGTTATATCTTCTACACATTATCCATACATGTGCAAAATGTCTCCCTGAAGCTTATATTAGGTGTAAAATGTGTAACTGCCAGGCATGCATCTAAAGTTTAAGTTGGGATGCATTCACTCTTGTAAACCACACTTAGATTTTCATTTCTGAAGCATATATTTTACATTTAGTGATTACTGAGTTACATCTTCTGAAGGTATGTGAGAGATAATAACTAGAAAAAATGCAAGGATATTTCATTTAGTGTGTGGGAAGTAGTTATTATGAAAGTAACTAGTGATGACATCTACCAACTATGTGTATTGATCCTATCTATATAGGTATGATGAACTGCAACACTGAGAACCAGTATGTGAGTTGTAATAGCCCATTCCCAACGTCAGGCCATGGGAGATTGGATCTCATTTTTTACCTGAAAGCAAAGCTTGGGGGAGTAATGCGGGTAAGACAAACATTTACACATTTCCGATTCTAAAGATGTTTAATACTGTCAGTTACTGCCTGCACTAACAGTGGTCAAAACAAGACAAATCTGCTCTATTTTCATTTCCCTACCAAAGGAAAAAACTCTCCAGAAATGAAAAAGTATTTTTGACAAAAGACCAAAGATCAAATCTTATCAATCAGCAACTTTGTTCTGTACATTTATGCAAAGATGCTAATATGCAACTTGCAGAAGAGTCAAGTGTTGTAACAGGAGCTGTTTCCCACCAGCCCAGGAAAGGAGGCCATGAATGAAAATGTTTGTAAAGAAATGCCTCCAGGATAGTAGAGTTACCTGAGAAAAGAAAAAGATCAGAGGAGGAAGATGGTAACAACATTTTGCATTCACAACCAAAAATCACACAGCAAGAAGCAGGTTGCCCAATCATGATTATACCGATAGAGAGGAAGAATAAATGGTTGGCAAAAAAAATGTAATTTGCCAAACTGACTTGACTATGCAACAACAGGGGTGACAAAGGAAAGCATTTCACAAGTCACTCAATATATGTTAAAGAGTGATGAATCAGTCAAATTTACACAAGCATTCCATCACTTTTATGCTTCAGTCTCATCACCCTTATGCCATATGCTGAAAACATGAGGAACTGGCAAAAAGGCAAATCTCAGCAATTTCTTGGCATATTCATAAAATTGTACCATGGTAGCACTGGTGAATCTTTGAACTTTGATTATTGACCACATTTGATCACTGACTCACCAGCTTCATTTTCGGCTTTGCACTACCAGTGGGTGTGTGGTTTCTTTACCTGCATGTTTCTTAGAACCCTCCTGGGCAAGGCTTTACATTTTGTAGAAGATTGAGATGTTGTTATTGTGCAGAATTTCTGACACCTCTGAAGTTGAATGACTGTTGTTTAGTACCTTGGTCTTTGCCTTGGTTGGGTCTCCAGATAATTCAGGAAGATTATCATCATGGCAACTCCGATACAGATCTTTACTCAAGAGAGACGCAACAAGTAACAATTTGTTTAAGATTCGTTTCCAAAATACTTCATGAAGCTCTATCGCTAAAAATACTAGCATTCCGTTGTTGGTATGAATAATAAAATACGTTGTCAGCAACAAGCTGTACAAAGTTCTCCTTAGATCCAGTACTATCAGCATATTCTTTTTAACTTGATGCCTTTCATTAAATTTCACTATATCTTCAACATTCATAGCAACCATACCAAGGTCATTACAGACACAGACTAGACACAGCTCAGTAGAAGTACTAAATCTTTTGATCAGGTGTTTTCTGTAGGGTTGAAGTTGAAAAAAGCAAAGAAGTGGAAAACATGAAAACAGCAATGACCTTGTGGAGGGAACACAGGAAGATGGTTGTAAGAAATATTTCACCATTGAAACCACTGTGCAGTGTTTGCACTACGTTTTGCAAAACAAGCGTCCTGGGCCCCTCAGCTACAAAAATTTAAGGGTCCTGCAGAATAGACCATTTTTGTATTCTCAGTATTGGATTGGAACTAGCTTGTAATGGAGGCCCATTCGGAGGAATATCATTAAAAAGAGATTATTGTCATTTGCATTTGAAAAGATTCCCTGCATTAGCCTCAGTTGCAAGCTAGTTCCAGTCCAATACTGAGAATACCAAAACGGTCTATTGCGTGCTCATATATTGACTGTCTGAAAAAAATGTGTTCCTTTCTGCTGAACAGTTCCTGTTTAAACCAGAAAAACACTCAAGCAATGTTTTATCCCACCTGGAATTTGCCTTTTTGTTTGCTTGTAACAGGTCTTTATGTAAAAGGCATGAAAAAGGATGTCTTGCACGTCTTTCTGGGTGCCCTTTTTCATCCAAAGGCTTTTACGTCATAACCCCTAAACAACAGAATCACACGATGGACAGAGCGGAAGTCTTGTAGTGATCTTATGTGGCCACCAAGTTAAATCCTTCATTTGTTTATTGAAGTTTATGAACAGATGACTTCAATCACTCACTTTCTTTTTCTTAAATTAAAGTAAAGGCCTTTAGGGAAGAATGTATTTGTAAAATATTGTAACATTTTTTCTTTTATATGTTATGCTATTTTATTTCATTTGAGTTGAAGTTAATTCCTTGTGCCCTGAGGAAACGAGATGCCCTTTGTTTGTGTCCTATACAAGTTTTAAGCATATAAACCCATGATTTGTGCTTAAAGGCAAACTCTGCCACTGTGACACTATGGATGAAGGTGAGGAATGAAAAGGTAATCAGTGTATCGGTTTGTTCCTTGCAAATGAAATTCCATAGCACTATAATTTATGCTCTAGATAAAACTTTTAACAATCCACAACCTTTAAAGGCATTATTTAACCCAATATTGTCCCTTTCAGCAGCCAATAAGTATATTTTGTGGCTCAATGAAAGATCTATTTAAACATTAAAGTTAGCTTTAAATTATTAAAGACATGATTGGCTTGATTATATATTATTTTAAAGTTCTTTAGAGTGTTTCTAAAGTTGAGCTTTTTACTAATTTTTCTATTCTCAAAAATGGCCAAGTGAAACCTGCAGAACATTCTCTTACAATAGATTCTGCATCACTGTTACTTGCAGTGGCATTCAATGCAATCAACATTTACCACAAGTCAACAGCTGTTCTCAGCAAGTAAAACAATCACACTAAAAATAAAGCCATTCTTAGCCAAAGAAGAATATCTCATTACTGTAGCAACTGCAGTGTTAGCAGAGGTTTGATCAAAAATTTGTCTGATACAAAAACCTCACATCTTACAGAGAGAAAATAATGAACAAGGCAAACAAAATGAGGGGAGATGGAGCATTACAAAGTGTCCAGACATTAGATGATAAACTCTACATAAAGGCATAACCAGAGGGTAGAGCAATCAAAATAAATGAGTTAGAAGACCTAGAAAATGTGTAAAAAAAACTGCACTTAAAATGGCGACAGAAACTGAACTGGAACACGAGGAAGGAACTCTCTCAGACTTTTTTTGTCTGATTTTTTATGTATAGGATTGTTATGTCAATAAAAATGTACCCTAAAAAAAAACGAAAAACGTCTTAATGGGTTTCTCAAATGATTAACCTTCCAAGATATTACAGGAGGCAACAAGTCCAGTGCCGATATTTCAATCTTGAGCATTCTTTCCTGATGGGTTCCACATCTTCTACATAGTTAAAAGTTGTTTGTCATCTCTTCAATGTTGTATTTTGTAAACCCAAACATCAATCTTGTGAGGGCTTCACTCATGGAACAACTATTGCCTAGGGACCCTCAGATGAAGGGTGCAGCAATTGACAGTTAACAAGGCAATCCCCTGTCTATGATGTACCAGGGATTTCTTGCTACTAGATCCAGGGATGTATTTATGATGAAGTCATTATGGCAACTACCTGTACAACTGCTAGGCCTGTAAGTTCCATTAGAAGTACTATTTGGTTTTGTGATATGATCTGTTCTTTTCCTGTGCTTAACATACGGCTTATGTTTGTATAGACACATACCTATAGATTTTACTTACAATGGAACAAAAGTAATGTGGATGTTTCACCCCTTTCTCTACTGTAACAGGTGCTGGAAGACATGATCTATTCAGGGACATCCAGCTCCCTCCCAAGTCATTGTGTGTGTACAGAATCACATTAAGATCAAAGATGAAGAAGAAAAATCAAAAAGATTTCACAAACAAATGTTTTGCAAAGTACAAATACATCCGGCATTCTACCACAGAATTTGTGCTTTTTTCACTCAACAGATGACAACACAGGACAGGGAGTCTTACCCATCACTCCCTACTGAGCCAACAACTGTCACGCATGAAAACTGTTTTGCAAACAGTGCAAACAGTGCAAACAGTGCAAACAAGGTTCTGGCATAAGTCAATACCTCCCTACTCATCTTTTCTAGACCAGGTGTACACAAGGAAAACAAAGTTTTCAAAGATTACCTTTACAAGACCATACCATTTGGGAAGATTGGTTTTGGAAAAATTTCAGTAGTATACTGTCTGAACATACACGTAACAATAGTTGTTTTTGCTGCAGTTGCAAGACTTAAAGAACAAACTATGTCTAAGACCTTCCTTATTCAACCTCTGCGAAGTTGGAGTCATTGAGTCGATATGTTTGATTGTGCATGTAGTTGCATTAACTACTGTTTACTCAATTATCCTAACATGCAATGTTAACAAAGTCAAAATTAAAAAAAGTCAAAACAAACTGAGGAAGTCACCAGTCACACAACAATTAACACTTAATTAGAGTCTCCCTGCCTTGGAAAGGGTTAAAGCTCATTTGCGTCAACTAATCAGAACTATGCATTATATCATACTTAACTTTTCTGATCCAATAGCATAGATATAAAAAAAACCCACAACCAAAAAGTGGAGTTGGGGCAGATACCACAGCCAACTATAGTTAAAGAATACAAGTGGTTGTGAGACTTCTACTCGGTCAAAATTCTCTTGAGTAGAATATAATGGTATCAATGCTAAGTTGGTAGTCACCTTTATGGCTAATAGCTCCAGTATCATGTTATGAACAGCAAGGGTAAGATGTTCTGCCACATTTTGCAGAAGGTATGATTGTTTAGGTTCATTTTTGGTTGGAAGCACAAACTTTAAGCTAGAAACAATTAAGGCCCATGCTAGATCAGAAAGCAATACAAATTAAATGCAAGACATGCAACTGTTTTGAAATTAAACCCTAAGGGTCTTTCTTTTCATGTATGTTGTAAGGGGCAAAGTGAGGGAGGTTAAAGTAGAGCCTGAGAGGGAAACTACTTGGGCTACAAAGTTGTGTATAAGGGTAGTTAATTTCAGAAATCGCTAGCCTGGTGGCTACAAATACAGCTTATCAGATATTGAACCCTGGGTTAATATTTTTCCCTGGTAAAATTTTTTGCCATTTTACGGCTTATTGTTAAAATCCCATTGAGACCCTCCCCTATATAAGGTCCCCCTTGATAATACCTAATTCCATTCAGCAAAAAGTGAATGAATTTTGCACAGAGACACTTTTAAATAGGGCAGATTGTTCTTCTTGTTTTTCTAAGTCATGTTAGATGAACTGACCAAAGCTCCATGTCCAGCCCTCCCTAAACCTGTGCATCTGACAAAAGTACCCAAAGGATTTAGACAAACTGGTTCAGGAATGTCTCCCTCCCAGTTTCTTCCAAGCCGACCTAGCAGTGAAGCAGAGATGGCTTCTGATCTTTGCCAACAGGAGCAACTGAATACCCTGGCCTGTGCAAAATCCTGGTACATGAACAGACTGTTCAAGCTTCTTCGTCACCCCTTCAAGAAGCTCCTAACAGTGAACACTTTGGTCAGATCCCCAGATATGCCAACCGAGTCCAGCTTGTGTTCGTGCTGATGACCAACAAGAAAGAAAAATACTACAAGAGGGCATGAATGTTTTCTTTAAAATTAATAAGTAGTAAAACATTGCAGTCTTTGAGCATTATAGTAAAGCTAAAAACATACCTTAATTAACCACAGCACTATCATATTAGTGGCTGTTGGGTTGTTTAGGCCAACTGAAATGGCTCACACAAGATAAATTCCATTTTTAACAACTTTACAATTAAACAGTATAAATTCATTGTTTAATATCTATATGACTTACTGAATAAATTAAAACAATGTTAGAAAAAAGTAAGGTTATCAAGTCCACAATTTTCCCACTATTTTTTCCCAGAATTTGAAGAATGGAAATCCACTGTTGAAGATTTGAAATGCTGAAATTTTGTAAAGACAACTGGTGTCAAAATTACTGACAAGGATTACTTCCACTGTGACAGATCCAGCATGTACAGACCTACAGGAAAAATTTGTCTCACCAAAAGTCAATATAGTTATTAAAAGTAACTTTAAATGCACTGGTGCTAGCACTGTTAACAAGTAAACATGCCATACATCGTAATTGTAGTAATTATATGGAAATTGTTCACTTGTTTGGAGTCACAGTAATCAGTGAAAATCTGTTACCATCATTTTCTTGAAAGTTCTTGTACTTCATTATTCTGGTTATCAAAACCTCAATAGCATATTATGCCTGGCCTTGGCATACCATTACTGGAAGTACCACTTTAAATTGTAATATATCAATAAATAGTAGCTGAAACTGTAATGTACATGACAATATATATATATATGTATCTGTAAATGTATTGTGTCAAAATGTTCCTTTAAATTTATTTCCCTTGTAGGAACTTGCAAAATTAACATGAAGTGCACAGCTGATTTAAAAGTCAACACAATCAGGGATGGTAAGGTCCATGTGGAGGCATGTGACACTCACCATGGCCATGAAATGGAATTGAAACACATACCACTGTCCAAACAGGGATGCCAAGAGATTGCCAGCAAAACTAAACAAGGAGTGCCAACAGACAAGATCCTTGATGACATTTGCCAATCCATGCCTGACAATCTTCAGACACCACATCTGGACAAAAAGGAAATCAACAACATCCAACAAGCCTATGGTCTGAAGGACATACAGCGCCACCCCAACAACCAACAAAGTGTCCTGGCATGGATTGAAGAATGGGAGAGCTCACCTGAGACAAACCCAGTACTCTTTTACAAGATGCAAGGAGAAGAAATTTATGACTAGCCATTACAACAAGATTTCATGATTGTTGAACAAAGTCCAGTTCTGAAAATAACGCTACCAAGTTTTGGTCCCAAGGGAGTCCGTGTCGCCTCAACACGTGAAACGACAGGGCATGCCTTCCATCTAACAACTCTAATGGTTATTGATGAGTTTGGCTCTGGTTTTCCAGTTGCATGGTGCTTGTCTAATCATGAGGAATCATCACACTGTTCTTTAACATGATCAAGAAAAATAGTGGTGGAATCATAGCCAAGTGACAGAGTAAACCAATACTGCAATGCTTGGGTGGGGGTTTTGGAGCACCATCCTAGGAAGTTGCTGTGCAGATGGCATGTTGACATTCACAAGGCTTGGAGGGAGAGCATCAGAGAAAAAGTGAATGATGCAATGGTTGGAGCTGAGGTATACAAAATGCTGCAAACAGTTTTAGAGGAGACTGGTGAAGCAACCTTTAGTGACCTACTTGACAAAATGCCTAGCCATCCTCAAGCTGATGAGTAAACTACATCACTCCAGAAGTACTTTTCATCAGAATGGGTACCAAGGGCACAAGAGAGGGCTTTCTGTTAGAGAAGTGGACTAGTTATTAATACAAACATGTATGTCGAAGCTTTTCACTGCAGATTCAAGCACAACTATTTAATGGGAAAGTTCAACAAGCGTGTAGACACCTGCCTTCTCAACTTCCTCAAATTTATCAGGCACCAAACATATGACAGAACAATTGAACTAACCAAAGGAAAACTAACTACCGCAATTGAAGAAATTCAGCATTGCCACATGGCTGCTTCCCAATTTAAAATTGAGAACTACAAAATCTTTCATTATATTTAATGAAGAAAAAATAGAAGAGAAGGGAACTGTGGATCCTTATCATTGGTTTTCACATGCCTGCCAAAAATCGAGAGATTACATCAACATGATTCAGTGTGATGGTTGTTTAAACTGGTTTGGATTGTAAGGGGCAAATTAAAATTATTGAAAATGATCAGCATTATCACCGTGAAATATTGAGCATATTATGGCCATACATGTACCTTGTAACTTATTTTTAATTTAACATCATATGTTCTAGTAATACCTTCTGGTAGAGTGCCAACAAGTAAAAACTGTGACAGTTGCCTGCCAAATGAAAATTCATTCAGAGTATTTTAGAAATACTGGCAACTGGTGAGATCCACATGGAGGATCGAAACCATGGTCTTGCCTGAATTAAGCCTGGAACTAAGCCAACCAATGGCACATGCAACACTCAAAACGGTCAACAGACTTGCGTGTAAACACCTACATTTGAATCATGTGGTGTCACAACGAACAAAAGGAGGAATAAACTTATACATCAAGCGGCATAAGCTCAATCAGATAGATGCAAGAAACATATAAGAATGTCTGTAGACAAACGTATAGCTTTCCCATAGTAAAGCTACGGCGTCTCTGAAGAAAAATGTACGATAACAAATATGATATCTGTGATAAGAATCAACATACTGTACTTGTAAATGGTTCTAATCAAACAGCCGGGCCGGCATCACAATATAGAATGTAAACAGCATGTTCACAGTAAATTTCATATTTTGTCCCTCAAAAGCAAATGCTTGGAGATTTAAACATGTCTTGCAATAGAAATGAGCCTAAACAATGCATAAACACATGGCAAATTACAGAGGTGTCAAACTCGGCGAAGCAAGATGCCGATTGACAGTGGAAACCATGCAGACCTATGACCTCTAAAAATCTGCTATAGAATAGTTTAATGGCTCAACGCTACTTAAAATTCCTCCTTATAAAACAACATCAAGTGCCCTTCATAAACACAAATGAAGCAACAAAAAGGTTGAGAGACCAAACAGAGAACACCAAATGTACAAATAACCATAGGAGTCGCGTAGGCTTGTCAACCACATTTTGCACCAGTCATGATCCTCCTGATGTGATTGGTTTAGATAAAAATACCACGATGCCATTGGCTAACTCGAAAACAATCACCGATGATGTCACTCTTACATTACCTTAATGCTTACTTTTTCATTCGAGATTTCTTCTGCCTGTACCAAAATTAACTCGTGCATCGGCGTCATAATGCTGCCACCTCGTCATCCTCGCGTCCTTGCAAGGGTGACTTGTTGGCAATTACGTGTATTTTTTTTCATTTAACAGTGGTATGATATTCATTATACTCTTAATTTATTCTTGTCAGTCCTTTATTGTGTTTATTTCGAGTTAGGAAATATAACATTTTTTTGTTACAGTAATCACCATCCTTATTATTCAGCATTCACAAATTCATCATTAAAAACATATTAAGTTAACAAACTTAATTTCTTTCTGATACTGATAGGGATTGCACACAACTAGCAGATGAACCTGAGGAGGAGGATTGGCACTGCAACACTTGTCCCAAAGAAAAGAGAAAAACAGGCATCCCTATTAACACATAAGCCTAGATATGAACACAACAGTGTCAGTAGTCTGTTTAAGACTGCCCATTTCTTGCTTGACAAAATGACACTTTTATAAATATGGGGTGGTACTCCGTTTTCTTGGTTGGTTATGTGTCAGTTAGACTCCTACCTACTTCAGATGCATTTTGCAACCCTATGTTACTAAACCAAAAAAAAAAATTACACCGATTCCAGAGAACAGAAGTTGCACCAAAACAAGGCTTAATAGCATTCACAGTTAATATTCAAAACAACATGGCAAACATGGCGAAGATGAAAAGTCAATCTCTCTTCTGAGGATATTCCTGGTGTTGGTGTGAACGAAGAACAGATTAAAAAATTGACACTCGGCCAAATGAAATTAAGGCTAAAAGTCACTGTATAAATCAAAGGGGCAAAACAAAAGAACTTTTGGAAAGGTATCCTTGCCATCCTTCGAATGTCTTGTTCTCTAATATGCGCAGAAACAACCTGTTCTCACCATTTTATTGCCTAAAAGAACCTTACTCACGGTCGGTTTAGGAAAAGAATCTGAATGAAATGAAAAGTTTAAAAATCTATGACCCTGACCCGGAGAATAGCTTTACCAAAGCTGAAGTAGCTTAAAGTAGCAAAGTTGATGAAGCTCAAGCTGGAAAGAACATACAGAAGTAAATTTAATATCCGGAATATTGCAACACAGCACTTCAACAAATTTCCCACAGCTGATTCAGTTTTCACTGACAACTTCTGTCTTCTCATGTTGGAGAACATCCAATCTCTCTTTGTGAAATTCACAATTGGTGTGAGAGAATAAAGAGAAATCTTTCAGTTCGAAAGATGCTAAGTTAGAGTCTCAAACAAGACTACAATCTTCTTGCCAAGAATGGTATAAGCAATGGTTCAGTACAGTGACAGCATCAGTGCGTTACAGGGTAGGATGCAATCACAAAGCTGATACATCAGTGAAATCACCAACAAAATTATCAATTGAAAGAAGTGTACTGTAGTGTAACAAAGACTATCAGTCGCATGCCATGAAAGATGCCCTAGAAAATTAGCAACTAGTAATGATCAAGTACACTGATGTATCAACAGGAATATACAAAGGTGCAAGTAACAAAATGTTTTTTTTTGTTGTTGTTCAAAAGAAAAGGAAAATTTGGGGGGCCTCCCCAGGTGGGCTGGTTACGGACCCAAGTAACAGCAATCTTCATGAAATCATTGAAGCTAACAATGTCATTGTTATGGATGGTGAGACCCTGAAAGATTCCGTTATAAAATCAATATGTAAAATGTTTGACACTGGTTTAAAAGTAAACAAGAGTCATATGTACTTCAGTTTATGATGTACAATGTACAACAACTACTCTTTGTTGTGAACAGACTTTGGAATGTCCTGGCTATAAATTAGAAGTAACTGAGAATTTTTCATGAGCAAATTGCCTTGGACATAAAAGAATATTGAACAATTTATGATAAATATATTTTATATGAATTGGCTCACCTAATGCTTAGAGATGGCCTTACAAGATATGATTATTGCTAAAGCCAAAATAAATAATGTATATCAAAGTTCCAATTCGTTTGTCCGGCATCTAATATGAGAGAATTCAGCTACGTCTAGTTCTAGTTACATCTATTTCAAAATAGTTCAAAACAATCGGGAATCTAAAAGATCATACAATGTAGGAAATTCTCAATGAGGTCAAATTCAATTGTACTTTTATGTTATTGGCAAATTATACACCAGCTCTACCATGTGTCTTTCTATGTTACACCCTGTGGGAGAAAATAGAACATGAAGCCACATAATGCACAATTTCAGTATGGTGAAAATCACCAAATATTTAATTACTACTGATGAACAATATCACGTACTCTGTTTACATTCACTACCAAATGACAAATTAAACATCAGGTGTCAGTCAGGAGTTATTAGATAACTTTTTTTTTCTACCAGTTTACAAGCAAATCACTCAGTACATAGGGTTGATTAACAACTCTACATAAACTTAGTGGAATTAAATCATCAAATATATGCCATCAATTTATTCTCCTAATAGCCATTTCAAATTGTATTCTTACATTTGCAATTCTGGTTCATGGTTGAAAAACAGTCTTCCTTAGAAAATTAGTAAAATTGTTTTTCTGATTCACTTGGTCGCATAGGAGGGATGATTATAACCTTCTTGCTTGCCAGTGAATGTTGTTTATCAAATCCATGACATCAGGGAAAATTCCTACAAGGCCTTTAAATGTGTTGTGAGACTTTTATTCAGAGTAAAATTCACTCTGCTTCTCCAGGTCTTGGGTGTCTGACAGTTTATCACTCTGCAGTCTATTCTGCACCTTATGTTTTCAAATGCAGTTTAAAACACTTCAGGTAAATAATTAATTGGCAGGCTCCCCAACATCAAACACAGGAAATTGGCCCGTGCAATAATTTATCTGACACTCCTTGCCCTGAAATATTCAACCTACTAGCCAGATCTTGTTCAAATATTAAGCAAGTAAAAAAGATTCAAAATTCATCAATGGCTGTATTGAAGTCACTATTGTCCTTCCACATTCAACATTGCTTTTGGGAAACGTCTTTTGTTTACCTTGGAGGCATGAAAAGTGATTAATTCTTAAGTTGATTGAAGCTGATGGGTATTCACTTCTTCTTTGCCAGACTCAGATGCCACACATCTTTTCGCTCTACACAGAGATTGTTCATCAACTTTTGTCCAAGGGAAAACTGAGGGTATGGCTCCTGGTTTCAATGAGCATACTCCGTTTAAAATCACTTGGCAAGAAGTGCTTGGAACAGCAAAAATTATTTCCTACCAAGGTAAAATAGGAATCTCCCACTTTTTCCTTCTTTGTTTATCAGGCTTGTCCAAAGGAAACTCAGTCATGGAAATGACAAATCAGGTCAGTTTTTGCTTTGATTATTAGAGTTTACAGTCGCACCACACTTGATGAAGACGATGTGGACACGTGGCCCGGCATTCTGCACGCTAGCCCGAGAGCTTTCAAAATATAACACAAGCGTGCAGCGCGATAAATGATTGTTTGCCAACCCTAAAGCAACCCTAAACCAAAAACGAAGCCCAAACGCATCAAATACATGCAACGTGTGGCGTTTGCAGACTGCATACGGGACAGAGCATCAAAGGACTAGCCCCGACGAAAAACTTAGCTTAACCTAGAGCAGTAGTCTCCTCTACTAACTATGTCTAAAGTCGTCAACGTAAGACTTGGTGCAGTCAAGCTGTGAACGAATTCTGGTCACGAGCGGTCTGCGAAAGTCGACCCTCCAAGTAAAATAGTCATTCTTCATTTACAAGTTTAGCAAAAATAACGGTAAACTCGTCACATCATGCACTACTTTGGCGCTTAAGTCACTGCGACGAAATATACGGAATGTTTCGACAGGTTTCGTTTGCCCAGCTGTACAGCAGCGTGCACAGATGTAGCTTTCGCTAGACGTCTGAGACTTTTCATCAGACTTGATGAAATAGAAACGCTGAAGCTGCCTTGCTGTTGTGGTAAGGCACCTTTTATAATTTACGACTCCAATAAGAAATAGAATGAAGGAATTTCAACTCACCTGAGCGACGAAATGCTGCAAAAACGACCGAGATCGACACCGAGATCCCAACCCAGCCTTCTGCTAGTACACACTGCGTGTAAACACATGTCAATATTCCGTCTTATTCCATAAACCAGATCCCAGTCTCCGCGCCATAGATATATAAGAGGGTGTCCAACATGCATGTAACACAGGGCGCGCAGTTTTTCTTGCGCGTTCTTGGTCGTCCGATCTCCGCATGAAAATGAAATGTCGCAACCTACTGTCCGAAACTTTATAAGAGATACGAGAGGGAAGGGTATAGTAATAATCCGATCTGTGTCAAAACCTGGTCAAAAACATGTGTGGGAGAGGGAGGGGAGCGCTAGGATCCTGACAATATAATCGTCAACCGACGTTTTCAGGTCCTGTTATTCAAAACCAACAATTTCTCACTTCTACTTACCTTTCCTTGTTCCCTATAGTTTATACCAGTGATTGCTCCAAGGGTAGCATTTCACGCGTGAACTACACCGTCTGAGAAAAACGTAACTGGTATCGCTCGCGGTTTAATGTTTTTTGCCACTTAGAGTTAAATTTTTTTTTAAGTTTTGCGGACTTTCAGGTATTCCTAGTTTTTATCAATATTAGCTATCATACCATAGTTACTATCCATGAATGGAATATCTGGGGGGCTCCATTGAGAACAATGCATGTTTCCCTATGGATAACACCCGAGCTTACTGGGTAACCGGTCGTTTGTTCAATTCTGTTTTTTAACGACCTTAAACTAAACGAGCGAAAAAGACAACATTGTAGACATTCTGAAACAAAATTGCACAAAACATGTTTGTATCTCGTTCTTTGATCCAGTCTGGGTGAAAAGGCATCTGGCGAGCTGGCTTTCCGCCGAAACGACCACAACTCTTAAGGCCCCGCATACACTACGCCGTATGCACTACGCCGGAGGGATTTGAATACGCAGCTTTATTGCTACGATTAGGCCTAAGGTCCACACTAATCCGTCACGAAGACGGAGCTTTTCGAAAAAGCTATTCGAACTGGAAGAAAGCGCTGGGTTTGCGTTTTTTGGACGGAGAACATCTTGAAAACGGAGTTTTTCGAAAACGATGACACTACGATATTAAATAATGTGATTTCCCATGCCATAGTTTTTGTCAACCGCAAAACCGAAATGACCGGTTATTGCTGTGTTTTCAAGTTACTTCGGCGTAGTGTGGACCGAAAGCATCACTTTGCTACTATCAAAGAACTACAAAACAGAGCAGCCCGTGTTTTGACCTACTCAAACTATGACGTAGATGCCACCGATAGATGCTGCCGGGTCACCTCTTCAAATGTCGGGGTGGAAAAAAATCTAGCATGCCAGCAGCAAATTCAAAGAGCTACGATGGTTTACAAGTGTTTGGACTGGTGGCTCCAGACTATTTCAGTTTTGAATTCGAAAGTAGAGAAACCGCACATAACCTAACGGACTCTGAGAATAAACTCAATCTTCCATGCCGCACACAAACTGTTGCAAAATTAGCTTTAGCTATAGTGGCGCCATTCTTTGGAACAGCCTTCCTTGTGACTTAGGGTAAGTTGAGTTCCTAGGGTAATTTTAATTCCTGCTCAAAGGAGAACAATAAGGCACGGCATTCGTGGAAAGCAGCTTTTAATTTCAAGTTTTTAGTTACGTTAGAGATTAGGCATTAGATATTATGTATTTTACAGGTATTTCTGGCTGACGAATTATTTTTTACCGCTGGTAAATAAAGATTATATAAGCTAATGGTATCTTCGCCATGTGCATACAAGTTATCCTGGACTCTCCCTTGTTCCACCTGGGTTTCACTTTCAACACCGTATATGGCTCGGAGAAGGGAGGGTCCATGGACTGTGTAGTCTGACTACGATCGCAACCTATGTCCAAGCCCTCCCCCACCCCACCCCCCGACTCTCTTCAAGGCATAGTGACTCGAACAATTTTCCGATGTCTTTTTGGGGCTGCCCCCGAAACTAACCAAACTCCTGAACAAACTATGTCCCGGGCTATGTTGCTCTTAGCTGGTCGATCAACGTTCCCACAGCAGGTCCTATTTATATATGTTCGTTATGAAGCACACCCCTAAAAACTCTTCCTCTAAGCACGTTTTAAACTCCCTGAAGATTCGTAGCCGCTTTGATTGCAGTGGAATGTTTGCTAAGTTCCTGATTAACAGCTACTTTTCATGGAAATATAATAATAATAATAATAATAATAATAATAATAATAATAATAATAATAATAATAAAAGCTTTATTTAAAACTGAAAGACCGATCAGCGAAGTCCGGGAGGAAGACGCTGGTATAAACCGATGATCAGTTTCTATAAATTACATGGTAAAAAACAACAATCAATCAAACGATACTAAAAAAAAATGATAATAATCTAAACACTAAATTTATGATCAGTCTTGTCTAAATCACTAAAAAATTTAAAAAGTTTAGTTTTAAACATTTTCAAACTACTGCAGTTTCGATGGTCGTTTTGGAGGTCATTCCATTCTTTGGCAGCAGCGTACATGAATGTGGACTGGCCCATAGCAGTTTTAGTTCTAGGGGAGATGAAGTTCTCTGTTGTCTCTCAAGACCTTACCACGGAGGTTGGATCGTAATACAAAATAGCCTTGTAGTTGCCTGGGACAGTTATAATAGCCTTGGTTCATAATTTATTCCGTACGATAGTATTACGTAACTTTCATTTGTACTGAAAAATATTCAAAAGAATTGGGACAATTAGCTGTGTAGTGAAT
This sequence comes from Orbicella faveolata, assembly GCF_042242905.1. Classification (NCBI taxonomy): domain Eukaryota; kingdom Metazoa; phylum Cnidaria; class Anthozoa; order Scleractinia; family Merulinidae; genus Orbicella; species Orbicella faveolata. Next base: position 25,601,387 of record NW_028301576.1, read on the forward strand.
GCCAATATAACAATATCTAATATTAATTTAACAATATTTTAATGAACAGCTAAATGTCCCACGGTAAACTTGCGAAAGTAACGACCCCCGTCCCCTCCTCCGAAAGTAACGTCAAAAAAGTTATGGCCCCTAATAAATCTCGAAAGTGGCGACCCCCTGAAAGTAGCGAGCCCACCCTTCCCCCCACCGAAAGTTCAGTAGTATACATATTTTTCCAATCAATAGTCAGGTAAAAAGTTACGTACGGTCACTTGATTTAAAGTACTCTACAGCAAGGGAAGGTATCGCTTATGTCACGAGGCGCCACGAAATGTCAATTCGTGCTTTGTCAGTTCATGTTCCGCCGAGTCGGTAACACAAAACCCATAGAATTTTCATCAAGTACCGGGAACGTACTAACAGAAACATTCTTGAAATGAAAATTGAAAATTCTCTATCGTTCAAATTTAAATTGAAAACTCTATCATCGCACTGAGATATTGTTACAGCAGACTAACATATAGCAGTGCGTCATGAAGTAAAGAAAGTTTACGGTATCTGACTAGCTTTCCTACCGACCACTGACAACACGGTATAGACATCCCTCAGACATGCACGAACACCCCACCTATGTCACAGCAACATAGATTTCAACTGGAACGAGAATTTAAGTTGATGTTTAAAGAACTGTTCTTAGCATTGCCTTCTTTTATTCCGTAAAAAGAGTTCACTCGTACTTAAATTTACATAAGCTTTTTTTTTTTTTGCTCCCCGATAGTAACGACCTTCCCCCCCCCTTCCCCCCGAAAGTAACGAGCCCCGATTGCAAAGGCTGCTAGTTCCGAAAGTAAGGAGGGTCGTTACTTTCGGAAGTTTGCGCCGGGTAATTAATTGAAATATTTTTAAGTAATAAGCGACTGTAGTAGATTTCTCAATTAAAGTCGTGAACTGCTGAGCTGTTAATACTTCGTTAAGGTCGATAACACGTTTTCCTGTCCTTTGGTTTGTTTGGTGAACGATGTGACTCGTAGATAGAGTCGGAGTTGTACCAAGTTTTATCTTGTGTGAAGATGAAAATGTTGGGGAGTTTAAGAAACTAAGACCTGACGCCAAGGACAACGTCGATTAAAAAAAAAAATGATTATTTATTTTACCTACGAATCTCCCGGTATCCTAAAATCATTAGACCGCGAGTAGTCCCTCCTCTTTCACTTAGTCTGTCGTGCGTGACACGAAAGAAAACCACGAGATAAAATGGCCACGCGAACTCCTGGGAGCGAGAAGCACACCAAAGGAGGGGCCTCCTTTGCCGTCTTTTTTCAAAACTTCTTTAGCAGTTTCGCTGAACGAATACAAGGAATCCTATTGGATACGTGTAATGTGATTGAAAATTTCCACCGACATGTCACTCGGCCGTGAAAGGTCAAACCTCCTGGCTTAGTCCCTCCTTTCGCGTGTTTCTCGCCCACAGGGGTTCGCGCGGCCATTTTTTTTTTTCCTGCGGTTTTCTTTCGCGTCACACACGACGGACTAAGCGAGAGAGGGACTACTCGTAGTCTATAAAATCATTTTCCTTTGTTTCTCAGTGTCAAAACTATCATGAAACTAAATCTGGGACAGGATGAAATATATGAAATAAAGATATAAAAATTAGCCGTCCTGGTTCACGTTCTCTAGACAACGCAGAATTTGATCAATTCACGTTTTTTGCAGGAGACGGCAGAGAAATGGGATCATGTGTATTTTGTACACCCCTCGACCGATATATCGGTCGCCATATCAACAGACACTCGACCGAGGTGTCGGCCGATATTTCGACCGACACTCGACCGATATGTCGGTCGACATATCGATCGACATTCGGCCGATATATCGACCGAGATATGTCGGTCGACATATCGGTCGATATATCGGTCGAGTGTCGGTCGATATATCGCCCGACACTCGACCGATATGTCGGTCGATATGTCGATCGAGAGTGGTTGTCTGATTGTCGGCCAACATGTCGATCTACCGACATTCCTCCGATACTTCACCGATACTGGTGACTGTAGCCTGCGTCGCAGACGTAATTTAACCTAGGTTAGTAACCTTTTGCTGAGCAGCGCAGATATCCCTGTTTTATCCCCCGCTTCTCAGAGGCTTCTTTGTATAAACCTGGCGTAGTCTATCGAAAAACCGAACTAAAAATCAATCGAGCTCAATCTAACCCGATGGGTCGGATTGTTTTTCGATTGGTTCGGTAATCGAACATCATCGAACTGGAACTTTTCGGTGAGTTCGATTAATCGAACTCGTGAGTTCGATTACCGAACTCAATCAAACCAATCGAAATCAATCAACGCGATTACTTCGATTTTGTTTGGCAGAAAGACAAAACGCATCCAATTTTAAATGAATCGGAAAGATCTGCCTCTAGTATGTATTTGAAGCAGTTTGACACTTTTAAGGTTGACCAAAAAAGGATGAAATGCGCATAACTTATACATCTGACCCTGGCAGTCGAAGCTTTTGACTTATATTATACGACAGTCGACCGATATACCACCGAATATCGACCGACATTCCACCGACAGTCAATGGTCAAGGTATCGGCCGAGTGTCGGCTGCTAGATCGATCGACACTCGACCGATGTATCGGTCGACCTATCGACCGACACGGCCGATATATCGGTCGATACGTCGACCGAGATATCTCGGTCGGTATATCGGCCGAGTGTCGATCGATATGTTGATCGACATATCGGTCGAGTGTGGGTCGATATATCGGCCGATACCTCGGTCGAGTGTCGGTCGATATGTCGACCGATATATCGGTCGAGGGGGGCACAAAATACACATGATCCGAGAAATGTACCAAAATGCACGTGCACAGCCATTGTTCTGCTCATTAAACCTTTTGTTTCGCGACGTTCCCGTTGCCGTCGTGGTTTTCTTGAACTCTCTATTGTGTTGAGGGACACGACAGAACAGGGCGACCTCTACATCACTGAAGTTCAGGGCAACTCGAGACGATTATCAGGAGGGAGCTGTTTGTGCGAAAAGAGATGGTCGTTAGAGTAACAGAAGTTTGTCGAGTGAAAAGAGAAGCTCTTTGTGTCAGGAGATAGACTGCAAAACAGTCGTATTTTTTTGCGAACGCGAGCGACGGTCAATATTCGAACGAAAGGTCTGGAGCAAGTGTAAAAACGGCGAGGGAGAAATGTTTTCCGTCCACACCACACCGGAGGAAATTAAAAACGCAACAATGACCGGTCATTTTGGATTTGTGTTCGAGGAAAACTCGGGTATAAAAGTCACATGATTATTGCGACTACATCGTTTTGGAAAAGCATCGTTTTAAAGATATTTTCCGTCATCACGAAAACGAAAAGCCGGCGTTTTCGTTTGTGAAGAGCTTTTTTTTTCGAAAAGCTCCGTCTTCGCGACGGATTAGAGTGGACGAGGCCAAAGTGAAGAAATAAAGCTGCGTTTGGAAATCCCTCCGGCGTAATGTAAATGCTCCCTAAATGTGTCATTCAGATTCCATGGTCATTTCATGCAGGATTAACTTTTCTTCTCTCTGCTCCAAAAGTGTTTATGGAATCGCATTTATTCGAGGATGTGTGGCAATTTTGGGAAAGAAAATACAAAATTGCTTTAAACTGCTCTAAATTCCACGCGGGATCGTGTTATAATGAACACGGAAAGAAAAAAAAAAAAAAAAAACACACACACACACACACACACACACACACACACACCTAGAACCCACTGTACACCACGTATTGCGATAAAGCCCTCTTCTTTTCCTAGGAAAAAAAGAAATGGAAATACTCATGCGATCAATTATACCTTTTAGGAATAGGAAATTTAGCCGCCCACCTCTACAATTTTCAGCTGAATGAAAAATCTCATGCAACAAAAGTGGTGTAGACCCAGCAGAATTATCCTTTTGAGGGCTCGACCATTCACATAAAGTGGGCAGCCAGAATTAATCATAAAATGCGTGAGAATACATTAAAGTGAATATTAAACGAACTTTTTTTCTCGGTTTTATTAGCATGATATATGTGATGATAGCATGATAAAACGATTCTAATCTTCAAACCGGGCAGAAATTTATTCAAACTTCTTTTTTTTAACATACTAAGTCAAGAAACAACGGGGAAAACTTTTTCTGTCTATACAGTTTTTTTTTTTTCTCGACCATACCTAGCATTTTCAATTAGCGTTTTATGAACTTTCCCCTCATTTGATCGATGTGAAAATTACCCAGTTTTTGGAAAAGGATGGAAGTTTGGTTGAACGTGTTCCCTAAGGTAATCGATATTTCCATGGAAACGATAAACCAGAAAAAATGAAAATCAGTAAAGCATGAATTTTGTACGAGCCAGATCTCTTATAGAAAAGCTGATGCCAATTTCTGAAATTACGATGTATGGCAAGGGGAAGACGTAAGCCCATAAAAACTGTTTTTCCGATAACTGCAGAAATTCTTGCGCGCTCATTGGCTATTTTTTTTTTTTTAGTGTCCATAAGTGGACAGACACCTGAATTTATAGTTTATGCGATGCGTCAACGAGAGAGCGGACAATTTGACAATTTTTTATCGTAACAAACAAATTGATGTCAGAGAGCGGACAATTTGACAATTTGTCATCGTAACAAACAAATTGATGTCAGTTTTTAATGCGTGTGTCCTGTTATTGACAATAAATTTTGTGATAACATCGTCGAAGTAGTCTGCGGATCCACTCGGCTATCGCCTCGTAGATCCACGGCTACTTTGACAAAGTTATGACGAAATTCATGTCAACAACAGGACAGACGCATGAAAAACTGACGTCGATTCGTTAAATCGAACCACCTCTGAAAACGTCGTAACGATCACAGACAAATAAACAGAAATCTCTACATCACATCAGAGATATCTGCACCTTGCTATATCAAGGCCTCTTTGTTGCTGGTACGGGCTTAAAATACGAGAAGAGGAATCTTTTATTACAAGAGGTTGAACCAAGGTTTTCTTTGAATTAAGGGGCTTTATGTTTAGGCTCCTGGTTTGCGTAGCTTATGCCGGAAAATATACAGAGAACATTCAAATTCGCACAACCAAATTCATTGTAAAATCGAGATTGGTAGACGAGGAGTCTACAATACGTTTCACGGAAACTAAAAAGGTCTTTTCACAATTGACGAAAAAAGAAAACAAAAAAATGATCGTTCTTTCACGTTTCACAAAAAAAAACGGGAAAATTTCTACACACGCTTAGAAATTTATAAATATTGAAATTTTATGTCCAAGGCTCAGCTTCGTGTCATATTTGTTATTTCTTCGCGTCTTTTTGTTTTTCGTCCTTTTCTCCTTAACGCAGCACAAGCCTTCTGCCTGGTCATTCACATATTTGACTAACATAAAAAGAATTTTTTTATGTTTTAAAAGCGTGCTGTGCGAGCCATTACACAAGCCCTAAAATTTGAAATTCTCTACCATTATCGATATTTAAGTTTAACAAGCTTCTCCAACTTGAAGAAAAAGTTGATCACATTTTTAATTAAAAAATAGGGAATTGGTCTTGCCGCGCCCGCAGGACTTAAAATTATCAATATATTGACTTCTGAAGAGGCCTGTAGGGGTCCGCAAAAGATCCCGGACCGGAAATTATCCCCGTATTGGACCGAAAATGATCCCGACCAAAAACAAGGACTGGTGGCATGGATTTATTGAGTTTTTTTTTTTTTTGTAAAAAAATACCTATTAGTCGGCGCGTCGGGTATGTTATGGACGGGTCAATGGATGAGTGAGTGAGTGAGTGAGCGAGCGAGTGAGTGAGTGAGTGAGTGAGTGAGTGAGTGAGTGAGTGAGTGAGTGAGTGAGCGAGCGAGTGAGTGAGCGAGTGAGTGAGTGAGTGAGTGAGTGAGAGAGAGATGTATGTATGTCACACCAATCAGATTGGATCTACTATAAACAGCCAATCAAATTTCTTGTTGTAAAGGTAAATGTTATGTGAGAAGATTTGATTCCGATATAGTTCAGCACGGCCATATTTATTATTCTATAAAAGAGGAGGAAGTATTCATATATTGGGTTTACTTCGACATTTTCTGTTGGTTAGGCTGATGATTTTAGTTTTGAGCGAGATGAGCCCTGAGGTTTGAAACAGTTCGTGGGTTAGTAGTATGCAAATAGAACGAGATATTTTTATTTTTAATTACAAAGGTAACTTGATACTTTTGTTTTTCGGAAGGAGTAAATTCAATGAGAGGTCACGAATCGTCGCTTCTAGTTCTTAGGACATGTTTTAGAGGAGACGAGACTATTTAGATTTGAAAGAGTTCTAACGTTTACAATAGTAAGTGCAGGTAACGATTGTTTGTTCTTGTTGCATGCAAATATAACGAGATATTTCTATTTTTAGTTACGAAGGGTAATTTGACACTCTTGTTTTTCACAAGGGAGTAAATTCAATTAGAGCTAACGAATCGTCACCACTCTTTCCCACGAGATGTTTGCTATCTTAAGCTACAAGTGGTAACTTAACACTTTTGTTTTTTGTATGGGAGTAAACTCAGTTAGAGCTGACAAGTTATCGGCTATTGTTTCCAGGATATTAAACAAAAAGAAGCTTCCATTTCTGGACGGTTTTTACGTCTCTGCAATAGCAGTTTAATAGTTTTATTTGACGACATTAATTTCAGTCCGATATTTTTAAAGGTAAAAAGTATGAAAACTGCTCAAATGTTCTTTGAAGACAGCGTGGCACCAAGTTAAAGTGCGATTTAATTAAATCAGACTTTCAACGTGTCGGAGAGGTTTTTCCCCTTTCTTTCTATCTTCGGTGAAGTGGTGTTGTTGCGTTGTGCTGTGTAAAAAGGGTAAACTTACGACTCGTATAAAATGCGAAAAGGTCTCTTATTTAACTTGAGTATATTCGAGCAAAAATTCCTCTCGGGGGTTGGAAGGGCTATGTGATCGGTGAGTGAGGAAATTATGCATGTGCGCGTGTCGCACCAATCACAGTGTGGGTTGTATCAAAGAACGAATCAAATTGCCCGTGAGAAAATAAGATGGTATCTACATTAATCCGGAGACGTGTCAGATTACTGTAGTTTGCTCAGTCAAACATTTTATGGCTTACTGTTTAGCTATCTTACCATGACCGATGTAACATCGCACGTACATCATAAATCCTCACTTTCTTGCTGTACATGGCAACCAAAAAAACTTGTCAAATTAACCAAATCATTACTGTAAACAGCTCCATGAATGCTCCTATCTCCGACACTTCACAAAAAAAAAAAAATAATAATAATAACTCTTGCACGCCTTGCGTGTCTATGTTATCAAAGGAAGGTGAAAAATTACAAACTAAACTATTGAGACAATCTCAGGTAGTGCAGAGTGTAAAACACAGTTCCTATATAACCCCTACCATTCACTCCTGGTTTGTATTGACCTTGCTAGTTTTGATGAGACATATCTTAGCATTGTATATGTTTGATATGTGTATTTTCATTCACAGTCCAAGAATAGCTTATATTAATAACCGTTTGTCAAGACAGCTCTCGAATTTTACTATAGTATTTTACGTTGATTTTTGCTCATTTTAAATTAAATAATACATTTAAGTAGCGAACGTAACAATTTTACTCTTCACGCAAACGTTTGTAACTTGATACTTTTGTTTTCCTCGCAAAGGTAAGTAATCTGAAACCCTTGCTTTCTCGAAAACACACGGAAGATATGCTTGTAGATACCATGGAGTCTGCAGCAATATTTGAGCACTTTCCTGGTTTTTTTGTACAATTGGACCAATTTTAATGCCACTAACTCGGGAGAGTTTCGGCTGCGGGTATGAACATTTTGCTCTCTTTGATAGAGAGAAAATTACCACAAGGAGAGCAAGGGGCTTTCTGAAACAAATAAATAGCTTTTCGAAAAGCTCAAAGAAGTAACGTAGGTACATACACCATCCATTTTAAGTAGTGCTCATAAGTACCCACCCCATCCTACCTCCCTTTCTGCAAGTCTCATTAATGAATTGAAATTCATTAATTGTACAAACATTAAAATTTACACCTTATTGTCATAGTGCCACAGTGCTTTAGCGACGTCAACCCCCAAACCATCCCAATAATGCACTCTGTACTAAAAACAGGTTTTATCATTTTACAAGAAATATTCCACAGTTGCTGATTTGTTCTTCGAAGGGTATTGACATATGTGAAACGGAAATTAATGTCATTTATCTATGCAGCTAATTGTCAAAACGAAGCGCAAGCCACTGAAGATACGGCATTGCTTGGCCATGAAACTGAACTTCATAACTGTAACTTGGAACTATTGGCTTCTTAGAATACTCAACTAGCCATTCCCGAGGAATTAAAGCAAAAATACGGCCAAGGAAAAATCACAAAATAAATTTGTCCAAAATGCGGAAGAAAATGCGAGTGCTACACACAAGGTGTTTTACAGAGTGATGAAGCGTCGTAGGTCTACTCAGATGACAGCGTTTTTTGTAATAGTTGCTTTATTGTTAGATTTAGTTTGCAACTTAAGACGAGTGACGTCAATTGCTGATATAATTTGTTTTAACTATAACACCGAAATATCAATGTTTAGTGAAGGAGGATATGTAGCGTATGTTGCATTAAATCTGGTCACAATTTTACGAAGAATTGCAAAGAAACGCAAGCCAAGTCATGTTTTGATGACGAGAGGTGCGATTCATAGCATCGTAGTTAGCAACAAAATGTAGTCGAAAGTATGCAAAAAAAAAAAAACAACAAGTTGTTAGCCATTGTAATTATTTAAGATAGCTTTGAATAAAAATATCGGTATTCACGTACGCCAGTTCTCTATCCACACCACTCCACCATCCATGCCATTCCTAGTTTTTTTTGATCGGGATCATTTGCAGTCCAATATGGGGATCACTTGCGGTCCGGGATCATTTGTGGTCCTGGGATCATTTGCGGACCCGCACAGGCCTCCGTTACAAGCCTGTTGGTTTCTTTTGGAGGTCTCCTCGTCGTTTGTTCAGCTATATTTTGTTATTATTTACATGGCAAATAAATGAGGACGATGACGTAAAAAAGCTTAAGCGTAAGCATATGTTAGGAAACTACTAACTACTAACTAATAATAATAATAGTAATAATAATAATAGTAATAATAATAATAATAATAATAATAATAATAATAATAGTAATAATAATAATACTTGCAAAAGAGTATGTATCTTTCTTGGCCAACATTTCAATAAGCCGAGTTCGTTTGTCTTCTGCTCCTCTTTCGTCGCTAGAGGAGGGGCCCGGGGGGAGGGGGAGCCTCTGCGGAGGAGAGAGTAACAGCTTTAAAAGCGTTGCAATCTTTTCTTGGAACAAGGAAAGAAAAACAACAAACATGATTTTTAGAGGTTAACAGGTTACTACAGGGACTAATCGACTGGGGATCGTTTAGCCCCCAAGACGATTAGTCTCTAGCCGGCTAACCCCCAACCAGAAGTCTACTGGCTCCCATTCACGCTCCAAGGACGAGAAATAGAGAGCGTTTTCGACCTCTGGTCAGGAAGGGTCGGGGGCTAACAAATGGTTAGGAGCTAATCGACTTGTTTTAGTTGAAGTCGGTTGTCATTTGCAATACTGGGAGGAGGATAAACAACCAGACTCCCAAAACGGTTGGAAATCGAGCCTATTGCGACCCCCCCTCCCGAGAGATCGGTATCGACGGAGAGACCTGTAAAGGTATGGGAACAGGGGTGGGGCAGAAGACTCCTGAAATTTTACTTACTGAGAGAACGATTATGCCACATTCAAATTTGATTTTGCCGTTCAGCGCTCTGTTTTTTTTTTTTTTTTTTTTTTTTAACTGGATGTGACGTCATTTTTTTGTCGGATGATTCAGATACACAAAAAGTGCCAGGCGTCGCAGAGTGTTCTCCCCCGCCCGTAGTCTGGGAAGGAAAATAGACTACGCTCAAAATGGCCGCGCCGACCCGTACCCTTGTAAATCGAACTTAATTTCTTTGCAGCTGCTGTCTGGAAGTTTATTTGGAACGTCTCTCTTCTAATGTTCAGTTATGGACGTTTGGTCTGTTTCTTGTGATAACCTGATGCAAGTCATTCATCAAGTGACCACTGCTTGCTCCAGCTGTCTGTTCAGCTGATGTTGTCATCTGATCACACCTGGATCACAGCTGATCATTACAGTGCGGAAGACTACAGAAGACACATTTCATATATAGAGACAATACCTAATCACAACAGGTAAGATAGTTTTAGGTGTATCTAGCTTCAACCCTTATACATCGAAGACGCGGACAATTCCTGTACAAGCAAGTTAATTATAAGAAATTTTCTGTCGCCGTCTACGGCTTGTGAGTGTCCCGCAGTGGCTATTCGACTGCGGCACCCGTACGGCGACTCGAACTTGCTATTTGTTCGAGATTCAGAACATTTCATTGAATTTCGATGGAATCGTTGATTCTTGTCAATTTGAAAATGATATTTATATTTAGAGGAATGAAGCGATTGAAGCGAGCGCTGTTAATTTGAGCCAGAATAATTTACGTAGCCCTGCATACTAAGCGAACGAGTCACTTGACGACACCTTCTCAAAATCAGCTGGCCACCGGCTGAACGAGCCCGGGAATGAGCCGCCTCTGGAAGTTTGACCGTCTCCTTCCAGTCGGAAAATATATAAAGCTAATTATTTTTGTTAGGGGCAAAGACGAAAAATAACAGAAAGAACGCACAAAAGTAAAGTCCCGAAGATGATATAAAAGGTTAAAAAAGAATACGGTCACTTCGACCCATGGTCATTTCGCCCCCAGTCACTTCGCCCCAACCAAAAGTCAGTTCGCTCCATAATCGAAGTCACTTCGCTCCATACAGAAGTTACTTGACTCCATGTAAGAAATTAGTGAAATTTGTCGGGAACTTTTTGTTTTGATGTTGGAGTTGGACTGATTTTCAACTTACGTCAGTTCAGATTATTAACTAATACAGTTTCCAGTCACGTTCGCTTACGTTTGGTAACACTAAATATCATTTTGTTCGATTACTTTCCTCAACACTAATTTTTATGCGTTGTAATCCCTCTAAAACTCCGCTAATACATGGGGGGAATACTTGAAGTGTCCTCGTTAATTATTGTCATTATTGGCCCAGTAATTTTGCTTACTCGATAGAGATGACATTTGGTAAATGTCGTCTCACTTTTACTGTGCGTGATTGGTTGCATTGGTCACATTGGAGATGTTGAACAATACAGTCTTAATTACTAAAGTTGCACTGGTAAACTGAAACCGTTACATTGCAAGTTCACTAATCTAAGAGTGATAAAGAATCTTTTAGGATAGTTGAGGGGTTGTATTCCGAATTTTCAAATAAACAAGTCTTTGAAAGGTTGGCACGTTGTGCCAAAAAAGTCTCACCTTGAATTAACATAAGTTCACACATTGTGTGTGGGTACATGTGGCAAGGAAACAACAATACAGTCTTCATGAACAGAAATTCTGTACAACTACACGCCAGTAAATCAAATACATTTAGACTCATTAAAAAGGTCTTGAGGGCAGTTTATTAAACAATGTGCATAAAACCATCAATCGATCAATGAACTTTGCTTGACTTTGTTGCTATAAGTGAATACTAAACAATGCTCATAATGGCCGTCTAAACCAGTTTTTAGTCATCTTGGACGACCAGATGACGGCTAATTTCGAACACTGGAATTACTCCGTGTCCAGCAGTCAAAATTAAAATTTTTAAAATTTTGGTAACATCAAAACCTTGTTTATATAGCTGAAAACTTCACTATTTCCACTGAATTGTGATTTTTAGTGAGCCCGGCACCGGGTATACCGACATATATATCGAAGTATTTAACCTTTTAAGCGCCACAGGGATTCTTAACAATGTTATGTTCAATTTGAATCATTTGTTTCAGTTGTTTGTTAGGCCCCACTAACCTAATTGTGCTATAAACACTGCTGAGGGTACATAAAGGTTATATTATTTATATTTATACAGGAAACTGATGTAACATAACCCCCTTTTCCCGGTGACTAATTGGCACTGTGGGACCCAAATGTTTTCTTCTGATTACGTCTTAGACTAGTGCTAATCAAAGATTAGGAGTGCGTTCTACCCTGTGATATACAGTACCCCCTGAAACTATGGACCCATCACGTTGCGGTAAAACCTCGTCTTTGCCGCGTGCTCCCACCTCGCGTCCACCACGGGTGAAAATATGGAGCACCGCGGTAAAGACGAGTGCGACCGCAATTGAAAAAATGCCGCGGTAAACAGACGAGGTAAAACCTCGGGGAAGTAATGTATGTGTATCGAGTAGAGTGGCATTTTTTCATCAATGTTGCTTGTAAACTCCATCATAATCCGGAATCAAGAAACACGCTCGATGGAAAGTCGAACGGTTAACATGTAAATGCCTATCCTCTAGTTTGTGTCGCTCTTTCGAAATGTACATGTGCTGACTATTAGCAAGCTCTTTTATGAACTCTGACGACACTTTTCGTAGCCGTTTTAATAGAGTTCGCAGGGTTTTGAAGATCACTTGATTACAGCGGCAACTGGATGGTCTCCTACTGCCGTAATCAACAACGCGTTGATCCGCAATTGCAGCTACATGCGCTAAACGTTACCAGTTTTAGGTAAAAACGTAACTGTTCGTCGTCTAGTTCATTTTTTTTTTTTAATTTTAAAATCGATGCATGGAAAGTAGTAACACAACTTCGTGATTTAGTATTGGAATCAACAGAGGTCAGGAATCAGTGGAAATCAAACATGAAGCATCTTTTGATTTCCGCAAACGGTGACGTGAAATGTTAAGAAAAATCTACCAGCCTAAACTGGTGAAAGGTTTCGATTCTCCTTTTGATCAAGTGTATAAAGGTGAATAATATATTTACCTGTACGAATCTTTGCCTAAAGGATGATTACATGTGTTGAATGCCCTCATGAATAAAGAAGAGTCGCCGCTTGAAAAAACACTTATTAATAAATTCTTTGTCGGAATCAGTGGAAATCAAACGGGTATTATTCTATCATTTGGAGATACAGATAAATGAAGTGGGAGAAACTACGTACACACTGAAACTCTTCGAAAGGTAAAAGATAAAAAAGAAAACAGTTGATACCAAAAAATGCGTAGATTACTATACCATAACCCTTACTTCCAAAAAACCATGGAATTCAATATGAAAATAGCGGCATGTCTTTTCTCGGCAAAGCAACCTTTGAGCTTTCTCCAACATTTTGATCAGAATTGTAACAAGCCAAATAACAAGCCTTATCGCGACCACCTTTGAAGGTTGTTACTTTCCCGCTGAGCCCTCAATGAAGACAGTAGCCGAGATACATCTTATAAGATATCACATTTGCTTTTAAACCAAAAGCTATTTTGACCATTGTTTATCTTGTTCGTGATAAATTTAGCAGCAAGTATACCGTGGGACCAAGCGAATTTCATTGGTTGCCACAAAGTAATTTGAAGAATTACAAAGCGGCTAATTGATTGACCGATAGATTTTCGATTTACAAAACACACGCGAGTTTATAAATGGCACTCTTTGAAATGTAGTCTAAAAAGAGCTAAGATTCTTAATTTTACATACTCCAAAGTGCAGACCATGTTCAAAGCAAAAGACTTTGTTTGACGATGTAGTTTCACGTATGTTTTGATCGCATGTCACTGACATGTCACCAATGCAGTCAAGCAAAATGAGCTGAGTGATAAATGGTGGTTTGGTTTCGTGATCCATTCTTGCATCAATCTTGTGCTATTAAAGTTATGTTACATTTGGAGGGCTGTTACTAAACAGGTAGATGCAAAAAAGCCGATGAAGATTTCTCTTACTCGTGGTTTGGTCTCCTGAGAAAATGTTTGAACCTAAGGAAGGGTTCCACGAATATTACAGTTAATAAGCTTACATCTCGATCGTATGCAAGGAACCAAAGACAAACTTGGACCAGAAAAACTCGGATTGCTGATTCGATGACAGCTATACAAGAAGGCATAAACAGCAATTGCTGTTTTTATTTACTAGTTAATCAGCGATCGGAGTTAACCCGGTTTTGTAACTGCCTGCTACAAAGCACAGTGGATATAAACAGAAAAGTACGCATGTTATTATGGCAACACATTAATTGGAATTGAAGTTAAATGTATTGACCTGGTTTCTTCTCATCAAAGTGAATTTCAGAGCCATTCCGGCCTTGAGCATTTAGTCATTTCCCGGTCGTTTGCATGATGCCTGGACATGAAATAGCGAACACATCATCGCTCTGTCGCGTTCTTCTCGGCAAAATGGAATGCTTTTAAAACACAGTGTTTAAGAACTGAGACACTATCTTTTACCAAGTTACAAATATTTTTGGTGTAGTTCATACAATGCAGCTACCAAATGTTTTTTTGTGTTATCAATCTTGTAACTGACATGAATGGTCGGCTTTATCAAATGCTTCTTTGGGATGAAAAGGTGGAGATTCAAGAGTGAGCATTCAAGCACGCTTTGTCGCGAAGAAACGGAAAACAAATTGCTATCCAAACCTGACGCATCTTCTTTACCGAGGTAATACCTTGTCCAAACATTGCCGCGCCAGGATGAATGCTGACCTCGGCTTTACCTAGGTAAAGACGAGGTCGAGTGCGGGAATACCACGTCAATGACGCGTGGAGGCCCCGCGGCGAGAACGTGGGAAATGGGTGAATATTTTCAGGCAGTACTGTAACTTTTAGCTGTCTGTAGCTGAAATCATTATCTTTACGTGAACAGCTGAAGTTTTAGAGATAGATATAACATAATGACAAAGTCCACTATTTTTCCGTGGATTATTTGATTTCCTTGCTTTATGGTTAGCAAGGTGAGGTCAGATCCCATCTATAAACCACAATTTGATGGCTTGTTGATCGCAGGCATCAGCTTTGTTACATGTATTTTAGTCAGTGGCAAAGTTTGAATGTTCTGTGAAGTGACGAAGATAATTCATCGTTTTTGTTCTTCTAAAGGCATCTTCTGAAGTGTTAATATAAGTTCTATTTTCACTGTACTTTTATTATTTACCTTTTAGTATAATTTCCAGAGGTGAATATAAGAATTGGACATTCTGATTGGTCGAGAAGCTCATCATATGACGCTATATTCACCCCGCTGGAGCTTGGTTGCTAAGCTCGCCATCTTTGCCATCTTGGCAAGTAAACAGTGTACTCCACAAATTTTAAAGTAGTCAGCTAAAAATCAGCAAAGTGACACAAGCTTCTAGGGGGGCACAGGGGCATGTCCCTCCCCAGGAAAATTTTCAAAAATTATGTGGCTGGAGATGCGATCTGATGCATTTTGAAGGCAACTGAGACAAGAAATGAGGTGTCATTTTTGATCAGTTTCAGCAGACAGAATCGGAACAGAATCTCAGCAAAAGTTGAAGTCTACATTGACAGCTTTCGGCCAATGCACTTTTAACAATGCTACATGTGTGTCTTTGAGCAACTACAAGAAAATTTTAAGTTCTTATCTGTCTATAACACTAGATAGCTATAATTGTTTATTGTTTCCTTCAGAAATAATAACGTGTTCGCCCTTTTTAACTTGAAATTTTAAGCGCAAACTCAAGCTACACTCAAAATTGTCTTACAGAAACAGATTCTTGAATCATTTTCTTTGATTTTGTCTAACAAAAGTAGCCAGCACTTGAAATGCAAGTAACTGGTGAAAACGCCGGTAGCTGGCGCTTCTGGAGAACACTGGTAAACATGGCAGACAGTTGCTGAATGAAGTTTTCATTTATTTGAAAGACATCACTCCAAGTCCAGGATATTTGAAACGATGGAGAATTTTCAAAATGACTGCTGTCGCCCTTTGACCAAAAATCTTTTTAAGAACTCATTTTCAAGGCTTTTAAGAATCATAAATGCAGTGGTTGTGTCAATCACCAGCAGGTCAGATTGATTGACTGAAATTTTTTTTTTCTTCAAACTAGAGCTACTCATTTTTAGGGAGTGATGACAACAGTGAATGAAGTCAACAACTATAAAACAAAGGTATGGGATGAATTTATTTTTAGTAGTGTTTCATTCGTCTGTTTTACTGGTGAACTTGACGAGTAAATTGATTGACAATCGATGTACATGAAAGCTTCTCTTAAAACTACGGCTGCATATGTGTATGCACATGAACAATTGCATTTGTGTTTTTATGTTTTAGTCTGTTATTTTGTAGTCCTTGATATTCACCTCTAAAAATTATGCTAAAACAGTTATTCCAGGCTCAGTGAACATTAGTGAATATTAGCCTCGACTTCATCTCAGTGAATATTCACCAATGTTCACTTCATAAATGACACCGTTGTTTTAATGAAAAAATTCTATTTTTCCATGACTTCTATGTTATGAGACCATTATTTGGCTTTCCACCATTGCACAAAAAAGCCAACGAAGTGCTGCAAAGGTGGTGTGCCTTTGCCTTTTATAGGATTGTTCTGTGTTTTATAGTGTACTTGTGTTGCATTTAGTACATGTCTTCTAAGCTAGAAGTACAAATATCAGCTAACATTTGCACTCACGTGTTGGTTTATCCCTGGTTTATGATAAACAAACTCTGTGTGACCGGCTACTGATTTGAATATTTTTGCTGATGAATGAAAATAGTCAGCATTCGTCACTGTTTCTTAGTTCTGGCTTACTCTTATAGATCTTGGCTTCGGAGTACTCTTCCATTGATTCAATTTTCACCCTCGCTGAATACAGACTGAACTAGTTGTGGCCACTGGAACTATTAAAGTCAACAAGTGTAATCAAAATACAGGCAACAAGATATGGCTGTTCCCACATTTAATTCATCCCTAAGACAAGGCAACTCAAAGTTGCGTACGTGAACAGAATAAATAACTGTTGTCCCAGTTATGTAACAAAAGCATGCCATCTTGCATCCTGATCTACCAAGCCATGCACAGTACAGAATCAAAACTACTGGAAATGAGCGATCGTGAATGATTGTAAAAGCAAATTGTCTCATATACACATGCTTTGCGATAATAGTAAATTGTCTTCACCCAGGCAATAAGTCTTAATTCAGTCTGCATTGGGACTTCACTCTCTTTTTTGTGAAATGCAGTCAGAGTGAAAAGCCATTTCAAAGAAAACCCCAAAACTTCAAAAACAATGAAAGAAGCCACAAGATGAGTACAGAATGATGTAGCAGGTAGACACGAAAATGAGGCCCAAAACCCCTGAAAAACCTAGAGGGGCGGCCAATTTGCAATCTTCACAAAAACCCTTGATTTTTCGTAGCTGCAGACAGGCAGAAAGAAAATTAGGATGCATTCTCTCTTTCCTCAAGAACGCAATAATGTAATATATCTCAAAAACTATTCAGTGAAAGACTTAAGACAAAAAATGTTCAGGAAGAAATAATCTTTAATTCTAGACATAAATCACTCAAAACAGAACACAACCAAATGAGTCAGGGCAAGCCAGAGATTGAACAATTGAGAAAAATGGTATTACTTAAGCCCTATTTCAGGGCGAAAAACTTTTTTTATTCCATAAAAAACGTTCAGATTTTGGTTGTCTGAAAGTTAAATTCACTCATCCAAAAAAATTATTAAAGTGAATAACAAAATATCCTTAAAAAACGTAGAAATTGTATAATCTGTTTTGTACCAAATTTCAAGTGTTTATTTTCACAGTTATTTCAATTTCTGTTGTTCTTTGCACTTTTTAATACAACACCATTTCATAGAGACACATTGGGGATCACTCACATTCTTTATGTACAATACACGACTCGTGAAAATGTAGCACATTATGAGGCATTAAAACTGCAATCTAAGATGAAACATATGAGTCCTGGCAATATTCTGAGGTTGTTTTCAAGGAAACATCAGAATTCCTACTGGTCTACTTTTTGAAGCAAGGAGACAATAAAAAAATTTATATGTAACGTTTGGCAAAATAAGTTCACAAAGGTCACTTCTTTCTTCTCCTCGTCAAATTTAACCTTGGGAAATTCTCTTCTCCATATTGGTTGGAATTTTTGAATTTGACTTTCTTCATTTTTTTTCACTTTCTCACTGTTAGGATGTTCCTCTTTGCTCGAGTCGGGTTTTCTTTTACTACCAATTTAAACTCAGCACGTAGGGTAACCATGACAACCCTGTGCACAAGAGCCGAATTGTAGCGCAACCATGACAACCCTGTGAGCGGCAACCACCAGGCACCGTCACACTGCAAAAACAGTGGAACCATGATACTTACCTCATACTTACCAGCGAGAGAGGGAGGGCAGGGAGCTAAATCACCAAGCACAGTCGAAACAGCACAAATGCACGTGAGAATGAGTTGACCTCAAAAGCCACACTGTAAAACCACACGACCCCCAGCAGACCCCACACCACTGCACATGTCCAAAACAGGGGAAGGCTGCTGACCAGCATTGTTTTGCGTTTAACTTAGCTTAAATTACATTTAACCACATTTAAACTCATCAACAAAAGATGAGCTTGGGGAAGGTGCCTGGAAAGATAATGGAGCCTCGAGCACAAGAGCTGAGCGTGTAGGGTAACCATGACAACCCTGTGCACAAGAGCGGAGTTGTAGGGCAACCATGACAACCCTGTGAGCAGCAACCACCGTATAGCGTCAATCTAAGCACAGCAGCCACACACCCGTATAGGGAAGACACCAGCCCCATAAACACTCCCAAAATTAGTAAAAGGAGGAACGTAAGGTCTGATGGAAAAATTACAATCAAGGTGTAGCGCCAGCAGTCAGTTGCTTTGAGAGTTTTGACAACATCTCTGCCGGAGTCCGAATGTAGGACAAGTAGGCAGTGCTGGACCACCGTCCCAACGCCTGAATTTGATGGTCGGGGATGCTGTTACGGGCTGCCACCATTGCTGCGCCAATGCGAAAACTGTGGTTAGAGAAGTTGCCAGAGATACCAGCCGAGGCCAAGATGCGATGCAACCAAGCGGTCAAAAGCGATCGTGATAGCGGGCGACCGTCCTGAAACAAAAATAAGGGGCCTGGTCCGTTGCCCCTTATAGTCAAATATGACAACAAGGATTGGAGTGCGCACAGTGGATACGTGCCTCTGCCTATGTGCACAAAACACCCCTTCCTAAACGGATCTGTTTTTGATGCCTTAATCCGAACGCGAAGGCATGAAGGCGATGAGGCAGAGTCCACAGCGGTATCAGCCACACCAAGATGGATGGATGGCGAATAGCTGGCCAAATTAGGGACGGCGACCTCCGCAGAACAAAGAAAGCCAAAATAAGCTTGGCAACAGGCCACCCAAAACATGCAATGATCCGGCATATTGACATTCAGAGCTTTGAAGATAATGACCAGGACATCGTCTGTGATTGGTAGCCGTTGAGAGGAAGCATCGCCCTGGGTTCGCTGTACACCCCAAAGTACCCGCCGCAACCTTAGGCAATCGACAAGAGGATCTGGAAAACCCTGATCGATGTGCAGTGAGCGAACTGTGGAAAGGTACACCTTGATGGTGGAATACTGCACCATTTTGGCCAAAAATGTCATGAAAAGGCACAACGTCCATTCATCAACCGGGCAAGGGGAACCTGATGGATGAATCTTACTGAGTTGACAGCAAAATTCAAGAAACTTCCTTTGACCTGAGGTGTATGAATTTCGAGTCGAGGATGCCAGCCCCTGCATCTGGAGATGATTGCACTGAGCCTCTAGGGTGTAGACATCAAAAGATCCCACAGCTGTTGAGGAATTGGTGTTGGATACGGTAAAGCCTCGGGCACCAGATGCCTGAACTCCTGCCAATGGAAACGGGAGAGAGCGTCAGCAATTGAGTTGTGAATGTCAGATAAGTGAACAGCAGAAAAGGTAAAACTACGTTGGGCTGCTGCAGAGAGTTAATGGTGCAGAAGTTGCATAATGTACTGAATTTTTGATGTCCTGGATGTAAGGATGTGCACCACAGCCTCGTTGTCAGAGCGGAACAGGACATGGCATCGGTGCCATCACGGGCCCCACATGTGCGAAGCAACCACAACCGGAAAAAGCTCTTTAGAAGCGATTGATTGATCGGACTGGGAGAGGCCCCACGCCCCACTGAACCACTCATTCTTGAAGTAAGCACCAAATCCCAAGGAGCCAGCTGCATCTGAAGTAACCTCCACATTTGTCGATGCAGACATGCCTGGGAAAAGCCAAAAGCTGACCCCATGCCAGGACGTAAGAAAATCCGACCATCATTGAATGTCCTTGTGAAATTCCCCGTTTAGGCGGATAGGATGATCGCGTGAGCAAAAGCAACAGAGAGGGTCGATCATGCGGCGTAGGAACGTACGTCCAGGCCACACAACTTTTGCTGCATGGTGAAGATGGCCGATTAGCAATTCGAGTTGGCGTCTGGTACACCACCGCTTGTTTCACCACAACTGAATTAAATCCTTAAGTGCAGCCAATTTTTCAGCTGGAAGACGGGCAACTTGCTGGACCGAGTCAAGTTCGATTCCCAACACTGTCAAGCAAGTTGAGAGGCCCATACACTTGCTAGGGTGAAGGGGAAGGCCAAGTGACCTACAAACGGCCAAGGCCATTTGCAGATTATAGGCGCACTGGTTTGAATGGGCTGGGCCTGCTGTGAGAAAGTCATCGAGATAATGCATAAGATCAGCCACATTGTACCTATTAATAACGATCCATTCCACCATATCAGCTATTGAGTTAAAAATAAATGGAGCTGAGCGAAGCCCGAAAGGAAGGGCAAGGTCAACAAAGAATTGACCCCGCCACTTCATCCCTAAGAGGTACCGATCCTCGAGATGCACTGCAACGTTGCGATAGGCAGCCTCCACATCGAATTTTGCCATCATGGCCCTGGGCGAGTGCTTGGCCACCATGTGGATAATCTGGTCAAGTGTGATGTAATGCATCGAGAATTCATCAGCACTAATCCCATCGTTTACGCTATAGTCGCCAGGGGAGGATAAATCAATAATAAGCTGCCACTTGCCAGGTTGGCCTTTTTTGGGTATAACCCTGAAACTGCTTACTTGTAAGTTTGGGACGGGGATAGAGGGAAAGGGGCCCGCCACCCTGCAACGGGAAACCTAGAGGGCCAAATAATCGTCAATAATGTGCGGGTTCTGGAATGCAGAAGGTTTGTTCCGTTTAGCTGCTTTAAGCCTACGAGTGGGTTTGAATCCCAGGTGAAACTCGTGCTGGAGACCTTGTAACACGAAGGAAACTGCTTGCCGATCTGGGTGCCCTACCAGGTCCGAGGCGAACTGAGCCACATTCAGGGGAGAAACCACCGACACTGGATGTAAAGAGGGGCCCCCTAAGGACAAAGGCAAAATAAAAAACAAAACAAAAACAAAAGGAGACGCTAGCAACGAGGTTGGAACAAAAGAAATTGTGTTTTACTAGTAACGATAACTGACTGGTACACAGGCTAAAACACACATCAAGTGGCACTGCTAAATGTACCCGACCAACTAACGAGGTAAAAATTTGAACATAGATGCATGCGAAAAATCACACAAACTAATCGTGGAAAAACCAATTCATTGTAAACAAAGCAACTAAAGCGGAGTTTTGCTCTAACAGAAATGGAAAAAACACAGCAATGTCACTAATGTTACAAAAGAAAAAGGCACGAAGCAACAAAGAAAGGTTACAACGTTTAGACATCACAAAGGGTGCACATCATACGCACGAGCAAGTTGTCATAACAAACAGCGGGATTTGTGGGTTTTAAGAGCGGTGAGCTTTGGCACCAGAGGATGATCCAGGAGAACTTTCCCAACGCTTGCGATCATCACAGCTGTCCCTGCTGGAATGGCTAGAGCATGTTGTCACCCGATGTGAGCCCAAGCAAACACTACAGCGATGTGCATAGCGGCACAAAGGGAAGGGGGCTGTGCAGTGACCTTTATTCCACGAAATACAAACCACCGCAGAAGATGAGGATCCCGGAGGCTCGCTCGAGCGCTCAAGGTGCTCGGTGGATTGGGCCAGAGAAGACTCGCGTACTGAAGAACCAGCAGCATGAAAATTAAACAGTTGAACATTCATACATGACCAATCTGTCAGGCAAATGGCTGCCGCATGTTTGCGAAAGGCTTGATCATACGTGAGCCAGACTTTTCCGGAGAAGTGACGAAACGCGCGTAGGATGAGGAGTTGATACTGCAGGAAATCCTTCCATCGATGTGGAAAATGAGTAACCATAACCAAGGTGAAGATGGAGAACGCCTCCATCCAAGCCGCAATGTCCTCGATCTTACGACGTTGTCTTTTGGGGTGAGAGGTAAGAACAAGGCACCCGTTGAATAAAAGTTGTGGCTCAGAATCCTTTTGCTGCAATTGCAAGTTCGCCGCCAGTAAATTGCTCAGGTCCAAGTACTTGCCCACAACGATCTGAGTGACAATCTTCGCGGTCACAGGCGAAAAACCAGGACCCACAACGAACGGCTGATCTAACAGCGATGCGAGCTGCCCGACAGGACGAGAGGTGACATCGTGAATTGCCCCGCTCTGTGAGGAGCCTACATTTGTGGTGATAACACTAGGAACGAAAGAGGACATGGAAGGTGGCACAAATGTTGATACAAAGGATGGCACAACTAGTGAATGGTTTGGCCTACCTTGTACCGCCTGTACGTTGAATCCTGTCCCTGAGGCCAACAAGCTTTCGGTGGAACTGGCAAGCAAAGGGAGCGAAGCAGGAACGCCCACCAAACATGCCGGCGTGGCAGTCGTAGGAATCACTGCTGAGGAACTTGACTAAGGTATGGCACTTGGAGCAGCACTCGAGGACGCTTGGTCCGCGGCGAGAACGGCTTGCACGGTCTGCAAAATCAACGTCACCAAATCAGGCGAAATTCCACCGGTTGCCAGTCCAGCTGATTGAAGAACAACTTACGAAGCTTGACTTGAAGAGGGAACCAAAACATTCTCACCTGCCGAAGAAGTGGTGTGTTGCAAGGAAGCTTCTCCTCCAGCTGAAGCGGTGGGGTAAAGCGGAACAGTTTGCAAGCTATTATTCGTCCCACGAGAACCCATCGTAGAAAATCAAGCAGGGAACAAGACAGCTAAATCGCCAAGCACAGTCGAAACGGCACAAATGCACGTGAGAATGAGTTGACCTCAAAAACCACTCTGTAAAACCACAGGACCCCCAGCAGACCCCACACCACTGCGCATGTCCAAAACAGGGGAATGCTGCTGACCAGCATTGTTTCGTGTTTAACTTAGCTTAAATTACATTTAACCACATTTTCCACAGGTCAAGCAGATTAGCCAACATCTTGTACACTGACAGTGAAAACGTAGCATGTGATCTGATTTTATTTCGCGTGTTTTTTAGGTGGGTCATGTGACAGTGAAAGTTTCAAAGCATCTTCCTTCAGCACCTTTTAAATAGCAGAATGGCTTGGAGCGTTTCACGTCGTTTAAATTACACTGTTAGACTGACAGCAAAGACATTTAAAGGTTTTATTACTTTTTTAATGATCACAAAACTTGCCACAACAGTAATCGCCTTGTTCAAGTGTTAATGAAGCCTTGTCTCAAACGAGGTCGTCATTTCTGTATATGGAATGTGGATCTCAGTATTTACCAAAACAACAGAACCAGATATTCTTGGAAAACAGAGGTGAAAGTGGGTAAGTTGCCGTGTAAAGAAACCAAACTTTGCGAAACTCAGGCTACTCAGAGTACTCGTCTCGGACAGGCGGACGAACGAAGTTTTTTTGCCCTGCTATTTACAGTACCTTTGAATAAAAAGGCCACAAAATTTTCTTTGGTCATTAACAAAATGTAAAACAAAATTGAATTTTGTAGCAATTACTCTTTTTACAACTAGTTATACCTATTGATAGAGTGCCAACAAGTAGATTATTTGTGTGCTGTGTAGCAAAGGAATTTTTTCACACAAAGTTTGACAGTTTCTTGATTCTTCTGTTACAAAGATTATTGAGGGAAACTCTTTTTTAGAACTGATAATACATGTATTAAGAGTTCTAGAGAAGAGTGAGCTATGGCACTCCTTTTGTTTTATGAAGTTATCACAAAAATGTTTCAGAGTGTCATCAGGAACAAGGTTGGATTTGTTGTGGTGCATTGAATTTTTTTTTCTCTGTTTGGGTATGGTAATGTATGAGACATTGTACAGTTACGATGCTGTCTCAAATAGGCCCAAACAGGTTCTTGAATAAGGGTCATATCTGTCTCCACATTAAAACTTTCTAAATGCACACATGATTCAAGTAAGGTTTCAAAAAACTCATTACTCTCAATATGTTGTATTGAATCTCTAAAAATAGCAAAAGCAAGTTCAAGAAAAGAGGCAACTGCACAAGAAAACCTGCCTGAGGGCATTGAGCAATAATTCGTAAAATGCCTTCGATTGTTTTTCGTCTTGTGCGACTGTTGGTTAGAAGAGGTGGCCTTATTTTTTGATATTTCCATTTATATGTGCTTCTTTATTTGTTATAATGAAAGTATTCAAGCTTCCATGTGAAGCATGGGGAATTCTTTTTTGTAAATATCTTCCCTAACATCCCTGACATCAACACAGAACCAGAGAAGAATTTTGTGCTGCATAACATCTACACAACTGATTGTGAAGATCCACGCCACCCATGCTTCAGTTGTAGCACTTGACAACTGGCGCACTTTGTACTTGAATAACTGTGCCATGACGTTTATGATTCACTGTGTCATTTCCAACTGGATTACATCGCATGCTTAGAAAACAAACTACTTTTTTGTTCTTCCAAGTAGTCGCAACAAGGTTGCTTCTGTGGCAAATAATTGACTCCCCTTGCCGCAAGGCTTTGACTTTGTGATTTGTCGCTGCAAGTTCTTTAGGAAAAGCTTTCCTGTTTGCTCTTGTTGTTCTACAGGAGTAAATACCATCCTCCAGCAGATCTTCTGCAAGTTTGACACTTGAAAAGAAATTGTCAAAAAACGTGATTTTTGCCTGTTAAATTTTAAGTTAAATTGAAAACAACATGATAGCCCAAGTTGTGGCCACCATCCCATTGTGTTTTTTCCTCATGTGCACTTGAAAATTACACATCAACCAGCTTGATGCTTCGGTGCACTCCCATACTTCAATTCCTTGCTTTATCGGTTTCATGGGCATATATTGTTTCATACCAAGCTGTCCCTTAAATGTAATCTTGCCTCATCCACAGATAAGTCCCTTTCGGGTCTCCGTTCTGTCTGACAATGTTCAATAACACAATAGAAAAGAGGCCGCACTTTGAATAATTTGTCGTGGTTGAGGTCTTTGTGAGGGAGTGGATTTGCATTATTGTTGAGGTGAAAATACTTGGACAATTTGTGGAAGCGATTTTGAAACATGACTTTCTGGACAGTCCAGACTCCAATGAGAGGATCATTGCTCCAATAAAGTCTAGTTGCAGGCAACTGTTTGATCCCAAACAACACATGAAGGCCAAGAAATGCCTTGACTTCTTAAAGCGTTGTGTCAAACCATTCTGGGTCTGGTTGTTCAGCAATATATTCATGTGCATACTGGGTCGTCTGTCACATTGTTCTTTTCATGTTGTTTTACTTCAAAAAAAAATTTGTCTCACTGCCAGTCATCAAGTCTATTTAAAATCTTGACTGGCTGCCGGACATAGAGCCACAGTGTTAAGAAAACATTGTCTAGGGTGAATTTCCACAATTCACGTATTTAAACACAAACCTCCTGATCATTCTTTAATCATGAAGGTGAAAATATTCATCGCCTTGTCACAGTATTAGACAGAGAAGTGTTGATATTTCTTGTCAAGCATGGCTGACAACTGGAAAGTAATTTATGTGGTAATGGCCAATTAGTAGAAAAGATAAACTTGGATAATTACAACAACTTTAATCACGATGGCAGCCAGCATGCCATGTTACATGACCATGGTTCAATTTACAGAGAAACAAAATCAATTCTATGCAAAACAAAATCAGGTGTGTGCATCTGTGTGTGAGCCTGAATAAATGTTGTAAAACTGAAAATGTTTTGAAAAAATGCCACAAAGTGATAACTGCAGGTAAATAATACTTAAATAATATTACAACTCTTTAACTTACAGCATACTAATAATTATAATAATGAGATTATAACAAGAGATACTTGAGTCTTCTTGAAAATTAATCCTTCAGTGGAAAGTAATCAAAATACATATTTATAAGACCTTGTGTCTTTCAAATGTGTTTGTCAAAGATGGGCTTGGATTGTGCTGAAATCTGTTGTTTAATAAAAGTATCCTTTCAGTAAACTAAGAACCACTGGGTGTTTGCAGGTTTTGGTCCACTGGGGGTATTTGGTTTGGGTTGTGTGTGAGTCTGAACAAATGATGTAAAAACTGAAAATAGTCATCATTCCTTGGTGGACTCTCTGATGAGATCAGTTGATGGTGATGCTGTCTGAAATGGAATCACCAATTTGCACTTTGTGCAGCAGCCTCACTGACACTGATGCTTGCTGTCCATTTGGTTTTCCTTAGGAGTGGCATATGCCCAGTTGGTCAAATCTTGTTAAGAACAATGAAAAATAGTCAACAATCAATTTAAGAATTTAATTTCAAGATTGCTCTGTTTATAGCTATATCTTTTCCATAAGTATGGAAATCTAAATAGAATTTTGATGTTTTGTGGTTGTTCTTCAAAGGCAACTTCAATGTTAAAGAAATTGAACAATATTATGACATTAACAATAGTTAAATGATTTTAGAAATCTTTAACTTATTGATAATTATTGATATAATTAAATAATATAATAATGCATACTTGAGTCCTGTTGAAATTTTTCACTTTTATAGTAATAGTTGGTAACTAATTAGATCAGAAGCAAACTGTTGGACTGGATGATTTGCAAGTTGATGAGCAAAGTTGGAAATATGAATAGGAGTAGTTGGGGGACTGATTGAAGAGGTTGTGATGATAGAATCGGTTTCCTTTGGGGCAGTGCGAGCCAGGATGGTTGCCTCTGTGGTCTGGCTTGTTGCAGATGTGCTGATATTGACAGTTTGGGCAGTAGCAAAAGCAGTCATGACAGATAACAGGTGGCAGATGGCAGATGGCAGATGGCAGATGGCAGATGGCTGGAGCTGTTGGGGTCAAGATGGTTGGTTGGAGGAACTGGTACTACTTTGAGAGGGGTCAGGCAAGGAAGGGAGTGAGTAGGCCATGTAGGAACAGCAGGGCTGGTTGGACTTGGAATGCACAGTGCAGGCTAGAGTGCGATGGCCAAAGCTATGACAGGAGATGCAATATGGTCTCCTCCTTCAGAATGTCGTTGTAGAGCTGCTTGTTAACCTTTGACCATGGGGCTGAGATGTTGGAGGCTGCCATGTGGTGCAAGGCAGTGGCGTACATAAGCCAGGCCGAAGACTTAAATTTCCCGCTGAATTTACAGATTTGATCCTGGTAGACGAGGAGGTCTGGGGTCAGATGAGGGAAACTAGCAAGAAGGGTGCATAGGTAGACATTCCAGGCCTCAAGCCATGAGGAGAGGCCATCGGTACGGCGTTTCTTTTGCTAGGTAGGGATGAATGCTAAGGTAGATGTGTCTTGACGATTGATTGCCAAAGTGAAAATATTTGGAGATGGAGAAGAATGAACAGGGTACAAGTTGGATAACAGAAGGTCATTAAAGTCAATGTACTCACGTTAGTGGAAGCTCTGTGGGCACCATATTGGCTGGGTCCACTGACAGGGGCCAGGGCCCTGTTGACGGGAGGCCATCATGGTTTCCTTCACGTTCCGATTCTTGTCGCAGATGTTGCAAACTCACCACACAAAGAAGAGTAACGTGGGCATTAGAACTGCCCAGGATGTGGCCAGGATGTGCGGAACCAACAGCCTCAGCAATGAGTTAGCGTAGCTGATTGAGCTGCTGGCTCAAAAATGGTTGTTTGACTGTTTTGACGATCAAGGGAACTGTGGCGGCATTTGGGCCGGTAGGGGGAACAGGGTGTTCTTCAATGGGAGCCGACGTCAGGGATGTGGTTGAACAGCCAGGATTACCATGTTTGTGATCATGCTCAAAAACAGGCTGGGCAAGTTGGGCCTTAGTGCCTGTAATCATGAGATTCTGAGCGGATGCCAGAAGAGTTTAACTGTCCTTGGGTAAAACCCATAACTCAAGAAGAGACATGACGTTTGGATTGTAACTGGCAGGGCAGTTAGGACGGTTTGAATAGAAAGGCATGGCCACAAAAGAAGGCACTACAGTAAGCAAGGATACTAGTGTCGAACACACGGCAACAAAGGTGCTGTATAAAATGCGTACATGCAAACATGCAACTATGTATTAAGGCTTGATTGGCTTGATTGTTTTGAGGTTTGTAAAACCAGCCGCAACCACAGATAAAAGTATGATAAGGCATAACTTTCTATCAGTTACAGCAAGTAATTAATGCATTCTAAATTCTTCACATGGCTTGCAAGTTAAGCAGTTCATTGTTTAACACAGCAATAATTATTAGAGCAGTCCTGTATAACAGTAAGATAGGGTCTCTTGAGGGATAGAGTTCGGGTGTTTACATCTGTTGAAGGTAACCCACTGATTAAGCTGCCATAATTACATTACTTAAATATTGCATATATATTTGTATCGCTCCAAATTGTTAACTCTATTTTACAAATAAAGAAAAATTTGTAAAGGTGCTGAATCCTTTCACTAACCATGCAGGAGTTTGAAATATGTAATGTTAGTAGTAGATCTGGCATGTTTTGAGCCTTCTCCAAGATCACTCCAGGATCTGGAGTAGTCAAGGATCAGGAGTGACATCACAAATAGAGCATGATGTGCAGGCATACTAGTCTAGCTTAAGTACTAGTCATGACATCACAAGGAATAAATTGTGTTTGAAAGATCACGGACAAAATGTCAACATGGCAGAGAAAACAAATTGTTGTGTGAAGTAAATGGTTTGAGTGGGAAAACTTTATTACAGGCTCCTCACCGCAGACAAGTATGATTGTCTTTGAACTTTGGTTTAGTCTGATTGAACTCAAATTTAGTGTGTATAAATGATACACACTGAATGCAAGCAAATTTCAGTGACTCCTTTTCTGGGGAACTGGTTAGTACCTTTGACTAGTAACTGCCTGAAACAAATTGGCGTATCAGTGTTTGGTTTTGTGTATTTGTGTGTCAGTTTGCATGCCTGACATAGTTATGATTTGGCAGGTCCTGTAGCTTTTTTTTTTCACAGGCACGGCATGAGAAGTAATGGGAAAGTGTTTGTATTGCAAGGATTTTGATTTTGAGGTGTTTGGAGCTCATATTAATATTTTTGGCTCAGCATCAACTAATTGCTCTTTGAAATCAGGGCACTCGCATGGGTGTTTTCACAATTGCTCTTATGTTTGTCAATTGTTGTGATTCAATGGTTACAAGTGAGTTTGAAAGGTATCTGTAGGATGAAAAGATGGTGGTTTATACATGTAATGCTTGTGTTCTTGATTTTGATGTTTCTAAAACGATTATTGAACATGAGTTTTTCAGTTTTATTAGACTCTTATTATCCATGAATAACCTCAACATTTGTCTAAATTGGCCCCAATCCTCCATATTACACACCTGACTTGCAGTGTAATTAAATATGAAAAGAGTGCCATTTTTCAAGATGGTGGAAAACAGGTCGAAGGGGGACTGCAATGTTCTGAAGAGACTAATGGAGAAACTCACAGAAGCTATAGAGCAAAATCATCTACTGGAGATAGCTGGGTTGACAAAGTGAGAAACATGTTCAAAATTTATTTCAAAGAGCAGAGTGAGAAATTCAGTGAATGGAGGCCATGCAATGAAAATAATGTGCCAGTGATACAATGAAGTTGTACTCTGTGGGCAGAGAGGATTGAAAAGTATGTATTGAAATTCCAAATTATGGAGATGTTTTCAGTGAAAGTCGTGGAAGGATTACATCAAAAAGCTATCAGAGGAACAAATTTGTTTATGAAGTCTGCTCTAATGAAACTTGTATTTTTATATTGGCAGGAAGAGGAATGAAAGGATCATAAATTAAGATGGAAATTTTAGTTATGTTGTACCAGGAAATTTGTGTTGAAAAAGCATGATTTTTTCAGGTCCTGTAAGATCCTGGTACTCCAACTTCTTGATGTCCTTATTAATTTTCAATTCAAAGCCACCATTTCCACAATCTTTCTCAAATTTTCCATACAGAGCCATGTGCTTAAACCTGTGTTGACAAAACCCATACCTTGCCAATGGTGCCTTTTTGCAAAGTTCCCTGGTAAGAAGTTAAATTAGACTATCAGAAATTCTCAGAAAGCAAGTAGAGTGTATCAGTCATCACATGGTCAACAGGAATAAAACTAAATAATGGATTGGTTTTGCAATTATATTGTTGAACTCTTGCATGCTTACTTCTTTAAGTCTCTTGCCCTAAGAGATTTGTTAGAAGAGGACCACTTTTTACTGATGTCAAACCTTTTATGTCTTGGGCACTTGCACCAAATACAGGCAGAGTTTTGATCTGGGGCTGCTAAATCACAGACACTGGCTAGAAACTTCCAATCTCTTCCTAAAAAATTATCAGTGCTATACTTATGATTATTCAGAGTTATTCCCTTTAAATTTGACTGCATCCTTTCGTTAAAAACTGTGTACGGATATTTTCAAGTTTCAATCTTTTCCAAAAGTTTCTTTCATACTCGTTGATCTCTACTTTGTTAATAGTGACCATGTTCAATACTCAATTTTTTGCAGCCTTTTTGTCTCTTCCTCAAGACTTTCTTTGAATTAAATCTTTACCCTCTCTGCCTCTCCTAGTCTACTTTTCAGATTCCAATTGGCATGTAGCTGATTGTAGGCCAGTCTCTGCACTTCATGGCCAGCTCTTGCAGGTTTCATTTAATGTAAACCCAGATAGGGATGTCATCAGAATCATTGTCAGTCAGCTCCTTTGGTTCACAGTTAAGGAGTTAGAGTTCTTCCTCTTCTACCAATGAAATGGTGTCATGCTGCTGATTATCATTATTAACAACTTCAACCTTGGTGGCAATAAAATTGTAAAGGCCTTAAAAATGACTGTGCTGAGTGTCAGTCTTCTCTAAATTCTCTCCTTATCCTTGGCGGATGCTGTTTGGTGTGATCAATGAATTTTTACTTGGACCTCTTTGGCCCTCTTTTGAATTTATTGATGCTTTTTTTTCTAATCTCCTGAATTTTTCTTTGCAATGTTTTTTCTCCTCTCTGAATCCCAAGTGACATCTTGAAGATTCTGCCCAATTATTAATCTCTTTGGCTACTCTGTGGCTAAATTCAGTTCAGCCTTCCTCAATTAATGCATTGTATTGAAGCTTATGATAGAAGATTTTAAAAGATTAGGTTTTTTGGTGTCCAAGAATCAACAAGGTTCCATATACTCTTCCCATTCCATGAAGCTTTCCTGAATGCAGAATGGGGGAGAGAAATCTTTTTCCCAAGATGTTGATTCTGGCATTCATGACATTTCAACAAAACTCTGATTCTTTCAATACTTTTTTCGATATTCTTGTTATGACAGAATTGGCACTTTTATCATTTCATTTTGCACATTTACCAACACCAAGGATTTGACTTGAGCAGCCATTCTACAAGACAGAAGCGGGAACAAAGCTAAAAACTAAAGCCAAGCTAAAACCTCACCTTTTCCGTGATGCATTTTTATCATAGTTGTTTTTATTATTGTAAGTTTACTTTTAATTGTGATTTAAGCTTTTTAAAATCATTGTAAGTTTTCTTTTAATTGTAATTGTAGCTTTTTAGCCTTTTTATTCGGTTTTTAATCTTGTCATGCGCATTTGAGCATTTTAGGAAATTTGCGCATTATAAATGTTATTATTATTATTATTATTATTATTATAACCTCCAGTCACAAATTATTTTAAAGAAACACAATTTACCATCAATAAAAATACTACACAAATGGTAGACGAACAAACTTGAGCAAGATTCTAGTCCTCAGATGCATTAGTAGCAAAGTGCCTCCCTCAGTTTTTTTTTAAAAACTATCTGTTGCACACTTAGGGCAGTCTCCTGTTTTTGTCCTGATATCTTGACTTCAGGTTATCTGTTTGTTAGCAGTTCCCAGGCTCCACTGCATAGAAAGTCTATGATTATTATGATGGACAGACTTGAATCTGTGACCTCTACTTTGACCGCTCCGCTTTGACCGTTTGTTGTGTACATTCATTGATGCAAAACAAAACGTTCAAAGGAAGCATATTCGTTGATGTCAAGGGAAGCGTTTGAAGAGATTGATTATTTTGAGGTAGTTTTTCTCCTAAAACAGCGACAAAAGCACGCTGTTTCGTTTGTGACAAATTTTTAATGTCCAGGTGTTCTGACCTTCCATAAATCGTCAAATTAGTGCCCAGGGCACTTATTTCAAAATTTGGAGTAGACGGGGGCACATATTCAAGGGTGGCGCTTAATTGAGTGGAAGGGGGGGCGCTTATTAAATTTTTCCCAAATCATGGTCTGACATGATCATTTTTAATACATCATCTGTGCATAAAGTTTAAATCGCGGCACTGTTAGTACTTGTAACTTTTTTCCAAACTTTATGTGTTCACAAATTGAAAAAATGTACAAATCTCATACTACATGACAAAAACTATACATCCTTTGTTGTCTCATTACTCGTCCACAAGATTAGGGGAGGGGAGGGGAGGGTAGGGGGCACTTATTTGAGGGGTGATTATTTTAAATTTTGGCTGATAAGAGGGGCTCTTATTTAAAGGGGGCACTTATTCCAGGTATGCTGTAATTCAAGGATTTATGGTACTCTAGGCGAAGAGCCTGGAAACTAGTTTTTCATAGTCCGATGTAATACCTGGCTACTATGTTATGGAAGTCCCAAGACAAAAGTTCAGCCGAACTGAAGTTGTCTGCCAATTCACTGCCAGCCAATTCATCATCTGCTAAGCCAACTGGCTGAAACTGTCTGTAAATTTGAATGAAAAGTCGGCAGAAGAGATTACTGCATAAAATCAGTTAAATGTCCTTACCAACTGTTCAAAGACATTTTCTAGCTGTCAAAGCCATTGATTTGCACCAAACACTCACACAAACTTGAAAAAGATGCCATGCATATCCTTTGTTCAGAAGTGAATAACTTGTCACTTGACTTTTCAACTGACACCAACTTGTTATCATTTTAACACCTACTGTCTTATTAGTCCATCTCAATGGCTTCTGCACCCATCTCAATGCAATTACTATCAAAAATGTTCACATAAACATTGTGCTTTAATAACATACGCACTTGTACTGCTTTTCTGGAAGTGAATAGCTCGTCATGTGACTTTTCAACTGACATGAACTTGGTATCATCTTAAAGCTTACTGTCCTCTTAGTCCAGGTAAGAATAAAAATTTATGGAAAGAAAACGTCAAGTCAAAGTAACTTCTGATAACAATCATGGAACACGCATAACATTAATTCCAGGTACGTAACACTTTGTGGGTTTTGGCTGTTTATGATTGCTTGTCTGTGAGCCAGGGCAAGCTTCCTTCTCTGTTTCTTTTCTTCAATGAGAGAATCCCATTCCATACCATAGGGTGTCTTGGTTGGCACATTTATCCTCAGACTGATCCTGTTGCCATCTTGTACGAGCAGTTTTTTAAGTCCATAATGATTTTCTTTACTACCTCAAAAACGAGAGCAGTATTCACATAATAGCATTGGTCCAGAATACATTCCGGCAAGTCGTATTTCAAAAAAGTATCCATAGATGCCATAAGTGGGATAAAGCGTTTTCCTTCTTTTTTGGCCTTGAAAAGGTTTTCCCAGCGATGCATCACATCGGGGAAGATGTAATAGGAAAATGTGTTGGCACCCAAATTGTAGGTTTCCAGATTCTTGTAATGCTTATGGTAGCCCCCAAGTAAAAAGCATGCTTGGTGGCACTCCAAGTTAGGAAGGGGTGTATCCTCTGATGGTGGGATGCCTGCCATTTCCAGAAGATAATCTTTCATGGCCTTCACCCTCTCTTCCACCGTCTGGGGGGTTACCTGAAAGTGATACTCCATCAACTGTTCTCCTTTTTTATCTTCAAGAACGAGATTAATTACTGCTTGATCTTCATGATCCCCGTCATCAGATATGAAAGCAGTATTGTCTGTACGTTCCGTGGGCATGCACAGCCTTTTAGATTGTTGGGGAACTTCGTGTTTCTTCATGTCTTTTCTGATACTCTCGAATATGGTTTCCTTTTCTTCAACTATTAACAAAAATTGATGTACATTAATGTATCTCTGTGCATGCCACTTTAAACAAGCAACTGCTCACCAGATTTGATAACTCGGCAGGTTTAAAGTCAGAAGATGTGGATGAAGTGTAGGGCTGTGGTCCTGAACTCTTCCTTCTCCCACTGAGACACAAGCAACTTCACAATCTCAACCTTGTTTGAGGCAGCACTCGACAGTTTGCTCCATGACTTAACCTTGTAACCAGGCAGAATGTTCTTGTACTTGATTCTGTCAGATTTGGAAGCCCTTTCTGACCTCTCCACATTCTTAATAGATTGTTCTTGATATACATCGAATACAACATCTATCCTTTTGCTATAGTTGCTTGTTACTGTATCAAATAATCTGTTTGGAACAACATGGAAAGGGGCTCTGACTGGAGGCTTGAACTTCTGCAGGACGGCCATCCAATCAAATATGCTAGTTCAATTTCAGGATATCTTTCTGTCACCTCAATACGCTTTTTGAGTTGCTGTGAAATCTTCGACCCTTCTTCCGAGGCAGACCATTGGATTACCAAATGACTACACATACTTATTTCTCCTCTAAAAAAGGTCAAAGTTGCAGGTGAAAACTTGTTTACATAATGTATCACCTTCAACATAGTGTTGTCGTTTTGTAGAAGGGCCATAATCTTCTTTTTTCTCTCATCTTGTAATTTCCTCTGCTGGTCAATTTCCCTTATTTGAGAGGAAAAAGAATTAGAAAACGGAAGTGACCAGAGAGACGGCACAAGCAAAGTGACAAAGTGCTTGTGAAAAATAAACAAAAGGTGCTTGCCTTCTTTGTCATTCTAGGCAAAGAAGGTGGGCAGCAAATGCTGAATCGCTTCAGTATCCACAATAAATCTTTGCTGATACTCACGAAGAATAAACTTGGCAGTCTAACCAAGTCCTCTGATGGCCTCTTTGCCAAACCTTTACACCCTCAGAAGCTGAGGCATGAATCTTCTTTTGGCCACTTCCAGTTCCAAATCTATAAACACAGAGAACATTGAAAACTTATGGCTGGGCAGCATCTAGTGAAGACATGCAAGTAGGAAGTAAATTTTGATCTGAATGAGCTTTTTTATGAATATTTCTTCTCAAAGCTGAAGGAAAGATACCTTATGTTATAGAACTTTTAAGACAGAGCACTGATAGACATAAAAAACAACACAATATTCCTTATCTTTTATTCAGCCATCGTTGGACGCGGGAAACTCGCTTAAAAGAATACTGGGTATTTTCCAAGATAGCACAGCACTCATCACTCATTCCCAGATCCTCTGAACTTTTCAAGATAGTTGTGGAGTTAAATTTGCCACCCTGGGGACCGTTGTGGATGTCAAAATCCCAACCCACATGCGCTTTATGAAGTCTAATTTCCCTGGGTTGCTCAACCCCCCATCCTGGGGCAAACCATTGCTAGGTGCATAATATGTATCTCAAAGTTAGAACCTACTCTTTGGGAAAAAGTGCGCTTTATACACGGGTAAATACATAATCAATAACCGTCATTGTGAAATTCACAAGAGAGAAATGGGCATGAAAAAAAGCTCTTATGAAGTTGTTGAGGTTTCTTGTGTTGCCAGGTTTCCTAATGACATGTCTTATTTCCTCATGGGAGTAGTTTCAAATGGGTTTACCACTTGTATTGACAAGGTTTGCAGTGTCATCTGCCTTGATTTACGCCACTTTGTTCACTGATTGTTTAATAGGAGAGAGGCAACTTATCTACTGGTAAAACTGAATTCATGCGATACCATTTAACTGACCTCATTGATGATGATTTGATTCAAGCAACATATGCCATCATTGTTTTTGGCCAATGTGAGAGTGATTATAAAGAAGGGTAATTTGGTTAATTTCAATTCAACTGAACACTAAATATTTCTTATGATACGTAATGTGGAACCACAGAACATTACACGCAGGTATCCCTGAAGAAACAAGATTGCAAAGGTTGTGCTAGCCTCTGTGGAAGGACTGTCCGCTTGTGGCCCAGATGTAATTGTTGCAGAACGAACTTCTGAGGCTTCTAAAAATAAGGACACCTGCGTTTTCACTGATAAAACCCAACTGAGACTAGGGATGTGAAATGGACAGTAACAGTACTGTCATCATGATGGACTTGCCTTTCTCCATTGGGGAGTATTTGCAGGTTGGCTTCTGACTGGGAACTGGTTTGGCATCCGTTGTCTTCTCTAAGAACAGCAAATATCCGCTTCGCTGTTAATTGTACAACAGTGCATTACAGCAATGAACCCCTTCCCTCATTCCTAAAGAGTCAAATAACAGAGTAACATAAACATTGTAGGAATCATTACAATATACTTCCAGCTCCGCTGCCACATTAGTGTCGTTGACTTTTGAAATGTGTTCATCATCAAATAAGTGCCAGCATCCTTGGAGCTTCAATAGTGAGGTGTCTATTCATCCAGAAATAAAGTGATAAAGTGGAAGAGTATTTTGGAATGGTAAAATTATTTTTTTCAAATTGTCGGTGACAATTACGGTTCTAAATTTCAATGAACTTTACTTACAATGGCCTGCAATGCTGGTTGAACCTTGATGTAGTTAAAATGACAATTTCAATGAAAATGTCAGTTGCAAAAGTTTCATTGGAGTTTCCCTTGCACAGTTAGCCCAAAAAAAGAAAAGAAAAAACTCTTTGAACTACCAGTATGTTTTGGTCCTACTTACAATAACTCCCACTAAAGAGTAGGAAAGATTGACTCCCGGCTGAATGGAACATACAGCTGAAATGTCAATCTCTTTAAAGGAGATAAAAGAGAACACAACTCGCTAATTTCTAGAAATAATTCAATGGTAAAGATTGAAAGTGACTAAAAAACATCCCACAATTGAATTGTATGCCAATTAACAGAGAACAATGCATCCATTCGTACTGTGCCAATTTCATTTTTTTCTTCAGTTTCTTTCCTCTGTTGTTAAATCTCATTAGTTGGATTATCAAGAGTTGAGGCTCTTCCACTGTAGTTGACCACACATGATGCATCACTTCATGTTTACATTTGTTACAGTACCTGAAACAGTCAGTCTAGATTATGATGATGATGATGAACAGGACCTCTCTGTGTATCACCAGTAGCTGAGTGAACTTCCTGTAATAAATATTATTGTTATTGTTATTATGATTATGATTATGATTACGATTATTACCATTTTGTAATTTAGAAAATAATATAATTCATCCGATTTTGGCACCCTTATGGGTTTGAAAACATGGTCTGATACTCACAAGTTAGATATTTTTGTCTCCTCATGAGTCCATCTTCAAAATGTAATTCTATGATATGACTGGAGGCATAGAGATCCCATGAGATGGCACAGGGCATGTGCCAGGTCAAACATTTAATCAGTCACAGCGTGACATTGTCACTGAGGAAATTGACAAATTACTTATAAAAGGTTTCCTCAAAGTTTCCTCACCAGAACCTGGGGAATTTGTTTCACCTATATTCCTTAGACCTAAACCAGGTAGGTCACACCATATGATACTTAACCTCAAGCCTATCAATGCGTTTGTACAATACCACCATTTTAAAATGGACACCCTTGAATGGCATCAGTTGACCTTAAAAATGCATTCTACTCTGTACCAGTTGCTAAAGAGCACCAAAAATACCTGAAATTTGCATTCAATGGTACACCAGTATACTTGCTTGCCAAATGGTTTGTTCAGTGCCCCATGTATATTCACTAAAGTGCTTAAACCAGTTTATGCATCCCTACATTCACTGGGCCATCTCGACCTGGGGTATATAGATGACTCCTACCTACAAGGGGACAATGCTAAAAAATGTAGCAGCAACATTAGAGCCACAGCATTTTTGTTCAACTGCCCAGGCTTTCACTTACAACCTACAAAATCTGTCATAATACCTACTCAGACCCTCACATTTTTAGGGTTTAGGCTTGACTCTTTTAGCATGACTGTTGTACAAATGGAGGAAAAAATTCTCCAAATTGTAGAAGCCTGCAAAAGGTTACAAAATATGACCAAGCCCCTAATGTCAAAGGTTGCAGAAGTTATTGGCCTTGTAGTGTCTAACTTCGCAGGTGTCCAATTTGGACCTTTACACTACTGCTTCCTGGAGAGAGACAGAACCCATGCCCTGATAACACATAAGGGAGATTACAAATCTCATATGACTTTCACATCCAGCTCAGTAGCAGAGCTGACATGGTGGATTGAAAACATGCCACATTCATCTCGTTACTTTACCCATCCAACTTCTTGCATGATCATTCAGACTGATGCCTCAACCCTAGGCTAGGGGGGCAGTGTATGGTGACCAAGAAGTTGGAGGGAGATGGACAACCTTGGAAAGTACTAGCCATATCAACATCCTAGAACTGCAGGCAGCTTTCTTTGCCCTCAAGTCATTTTGCAAAGAAACCATTAACGGCCATGTCCAACTCCAGATAGACAATTCCACAGCTGTAGCTTATATTCATAATATGGAGGGGGGGGGGGGGGGGGGCTCAAAATCCCCAAAATTAATTTCCCTCACCTAATCAATTTGGGACTGGTGTATTCAGTGGCAGCTGTGGGTTTCAGCTACACACAATGCAGTGAAATTAAATGTTAGTGGGGACTCCTAATCTCATAAATTTCAGGACAAACTTGAATGGATGCTGAACAAGGAAGCCTTCAAAGTTATTTTGTCCTTGTACCCAGAATTGAACATTGACCTGTTTGCAACTAAGCTAAATAGTCAACTTGCATTGTATTGCTCCTGGAAACCTGACCCAGGGTGTGCCTTTTTAGATGCACTCGCTATTGATTGGAGCAAGTTTAACTTCTATGTCTTTCACCCTTTCAGCTTAATGCCCAGATGTCTACAGAAAATTGCCCCGGACCAACCAAAAGGAATTCTTGTCATCCCAGTGTGGCCAACTCAAACCTAATTCTCACAGGCACTACAGCTGCCATGCAATCAACCCTGGATAATGAAACCCTCAGACAGCCTACTGCAACATACTGCAAGACCTAATGATATGTCCACTCTCCAGGAATCCTTTACACAATAGAATGTTTCTCCAGACATTGCCAAGATCCTCATGGCTTCCTGCAGAGTAACCACGCAAAAACAATCCAAAACATACACTGATAAGTGGTTGGCAGTTTGTCATCAAGAAGGCATTATTTATGGTTCACCAAAGATAAATGAGTCCTTGGACTTCCTCATGACCCTTTACAATCAGGGTCTGAGTTACTCCACTATAAATATGGCATGATCTGCGATTTTGTCCATTATTACTATGGACAGTGGGAAACACTTTGGTTCTCACCCCTTGGTGACATGGTTCTTCAAATGCATTTACGAACTCAGAAAACCCCAACCCAAATACAACTGTATTTGGGATATTTCTAAAGTGTTAAGTTACCTCAGAAACTTACATCCACCTGACGCCCTTTCATAAAAGTCTTTAACATTAGTGATGCTGCTATTAAGGACCTTAAGATACGAGGACAGGAAGGCCAGGTTGCGGGAAACTTTTGCGGGTCCCATCGTGTTGCCAAAAACAAAATGCTCAAGGCGTGTATTTTCGCAAAGAACGGTGATGTCAATAATTCAAACATTTTTTAGACTATAAAAAAGATGGTAGAAATCTTATCCTATTAAGCTTAAATGATAGTGAACAGTGATGTTGAATTTATTTTTCTTTATAAGTGATGCAAACATCTGTCAATACTTTAATAGAGAAACCTGAATTTCTGTATGAAAAAATTAAACAAACAATCTGATCGACCTGCTTCAGATGGCTTTTTACCATCGGAGCATTTGAGAATTCTGTCGCCAAAGAATCTTGACTTTTGGTGAACATTTCAATTTCCATCTGTAATTGTATCAAACATTATGAAAATAAAACAAACGTTGCATCAAGTTCCGGGTAGTATAAAAAAACAACTAAACATCAGTTTGAAAATGTGTATTCTATTTGCTCAATAGATGCTCCATGGCATTCATTCTTACAACATTTTACCGACTGTACTTGCACTGATGTATTCTCTGCATACAGTTTGTATTGAGCTTGCACACTCGTGACAGTGACTGAACAGTGACTGAAACACAAACAAACAGATGAGGAATATTTTTATTCACATTTTCATATGTCAGTGTAGTATTCTACACTACAATCACAAAAAACGCGAACCTTATAAACATTCCTATCAATATAACTGAAAATAAAGATGATTAGAACATTTAGCAGGGCAAGAGGGCCAGGGGGACATGCTAGTCGGGTGAAATGATGTCCTCGATGAGACGAGGACGGTAGAGAGATTAGTTGAG
This sequence comes from Orbicella faveolata, assembly GCF_042242905.1. NCBI lineage: Eukaryota > Metazoa > Cnidaria > Anthozoa > Scleractinia > Merulinidae > Orbicella > Orbicella faveolata. Next base: position 25,641,937 of record NW_028301576.1, read on the forward strand.
AGTTCTTGTGCGCATGCCCGGTTGAGTAAATTTACTTCCGGTAGCCGTCCTAGCTCGTCCCGTCCTGGTATCTTAAGGTGCCTATTGCTTGTAACAGGACAGTGAGGAAAGGCTAAGTACTTACTTTCTCTAGATGGTATGACTGTGAACACCACTTCCTGTCAGTTCGAACTGCAGAACCACACTAAAACTAGCAAAACAGCCCAAATGTGTAAGCCCCTGGTAATCAAGAAGTACATAACTTATCCCACACTTTGCCCACTATCCACATTAAAAGAATACATCCAGAAAACAAAGCCTCTGCAGAACAGTGAGAAACAGCTATTTATTAGCTGCATACAACCACACAAAGCAGTGTCCCATGACACAATCTGGAGGTGGACCAAGGATGTTTTTAAACTCTCTGGTATTGACATAACCACCTTCACTGCACCTAGTACTAGAGCAGCAACAGCCTCTAAGGCAAATGCCAAGGATGTGCCACTTGACATGATCCTAAGTACCATTGGGTGGGCATCTGCACAGACATTTAGCAAGTTTTATAACAAACCAGTGGAGTGGAGGTTACAAGAGGGACAGCTGTGTGACATTTAAATGAATGAATAAATGCATAAATAAATAAATAGATAAATAAATAAGTAAATAAATAAACAAAGAAATAAGTAACTAAATAAACAGACTATAAAGGAAATATGTAAAAAAAAATGGCCAAATACATTAAATAAAATGACTACACATACTTATTCCTCCTCTAAAAAGGTCAAAGTTGCAGGTGAAAACTTGTTTACATAATGTATCATAATGCTGTTGTTTTGCAGAAGGGCCAACATCTTTTTGTTTCTTTCGTCTTGTAATTTCCTCTGCTGTGTTAATTTCCCTTATTTGAGAGGAAAAAGAATTAGAGCACGGAAGTGACCAGAGAAACGGCACAAGCAAAGTGACAAAGTGCTTGTGAAAAATAAACAAAAGGTGCTTGCCTTCTTTGTCATTCTAGAGAAAGAAGGTGGGCTGCAAATGCTGAATCGCTTCGATAGCCGCAAAAAAGGTAGCTTTCTTTGCCCTCAAGTCATTTTGCAAAGAAACCATCAACTGCCACGTCCAGCTCTAGATAGACAGTTTCACAGCTGTAGCTTATATTAATAATATGTGGGGCTCAAAATCCCCAAAATTGAATTCCTTCGCCCAATAAATTTGGGACTGGTGTATTCAGCAGCAGCTGTGGGTTTCAGCTACACACATTGCAGGGAAATTAAATGTTAGTGCAGACTCCAAATCTTGTAAATTTCAGGACAAACATGAATGGATGCTGAGCAAGGAAGTTTGATTGGCACATAGTCCAACGTATGGTAAGTTTTGACTTGCTCAATGGCTCACTCAACATGAATGCGAAACTTGGCCATGCATCGAGTTCCCACAAGTTCATCTTCCTCAAATTGACCTTTCCCTTTTAAGAAAGTGGGAATGTTCAACTTCACACCCATAGATGCAAGATCATCTGCCACTAGCACATCAACCTTAGCCCAGTCCTTGCCAAGTATGCCAGATTTCACTGTCAGATCCCTGTCTGAAATTGACCTACCTTCTAAAGTGGAGACAAAGTTTATGGCACCGTCACCACTGATTCCAATATAAATTTCAGTAGCATCAGTGATGTACCTTAAAGTAGGACAAGACTCCCTGACCTTTTCAGGTGAGTTTGCCAATGACTACTCACGTATTTGCAAGATTTCTATTTCTTTAAAGGGGTGAAACATGGCATTAACCGAGGTGGTGATAATTCTTGACACGTGCGATTGAGAGAGCTCAAAACAAACAGCTAAATCTTGTTCAAGCATTCCAACACGCAGCCTGGTCGACACCAGAAGTAGCTGATCTTCAGCAGCCAGTTTCCTTGAGGGCCCAGGTTTTGAACCCCCTAAATCTTCACTGTTGGAATTGGAAGCATTTGATGATCCCCAGTGGGTCAGATTACTTATTCCATCACCCAAGAATTCTGAAAGGCAACAAAACTGTTCTTCAGTAAAACCAGTGTAAAACTTGAAAACCTCTGCGTCTTGTCACAAATTTTTCACAGAGAATGTCTTAGCTTCTAAGGCAGCTTCGGCTGTTTTCCTTCTGACAGTTTCTCACTCCAGGGATAGCTCCAATTCTTTGATTTTCCCTCTCAACTGTACTACTTTGGACTCCTTGATCTCGAGCTTTGTGTTGTCATTTTTGATGCCATCACATTCTGTCAAATCATCCAATGGCGTGTTTATGTATGAAATCGGCTATTTTCGCTTGGCCGATTTTCGCTCTGCTGGAAGCTTGCTCTGTGTTTTTTCTTGCACAAAGCAAAACTTTGTGGGAATAGACCCTAGTTTTAAGTTGACATGTGAAGGACCCAGGATTCTCTTAGAGCAGTCAGCTTCAAAGTGGTCACCACATAGCTTCATAGCTTCACTAACTGGCGTGTTTGTTGAATTTTTGTGAGCGATTTGGAAAGCAGTTCTTTGTTCTCCGGTGGTAAGCAATGCAGGACTTTTTGACTTCTATGTCTGAAGAGTTTGTACAGCCAAAAGCAATACACCATTGTGGCATTTCAAACAAAAAGTGAAGAAGCTGACAAGAGCAACTTAGTATTCTCTCTAAACATCAACAAACCACGCAAAGCGATCACCACCAAGCCTCGGTTTGATGTTATGAGAAATTTGTGTGATGTCTTTGTGGATAAGTACTAATCCTAGATAGTAACAGATAAGAAGATGACAAGAGTCACAAATCAATAATAGCAAACATTCCAAAAATCACTGCGGTGTGACAATACTTCCAGTCAAACTTCTCAGTAAAGACACAATAAAATCATCAATGATACCAAGGAGATACACTTAGTGGTAACTGTTCTAATGCAATAAATGATAATATTCTAAAATCTTGAAAGCTATTAAATTGCACGATGCGATTAGAACATGCTTGTGTGAGTGCCACTGGGGGCAATGTGGGAATTTGCCAGGGAGGAAAGGACTTTTAAAATTGCCAAAGATTGTTATAGGAGGCTGCTAAATAGAGAGGGTGGTAAAGGGGGGGGGGGTCTAGATCACATTTCACGGAAAATAAAATGGTCCTTTCACAATTCACGAAAAATTAAACAGGCATTTCACGCTTCACGGAAAAAAGAAGAACATTTTTCTTTAAACAAAAGTTACATACCGTTATATTTTGAAAAATTACGTCCAAAGCAAAGCCTTGTTAGTTGTTTTCACTATCTGTCCACTTCGCATTCTGCACGATGCAAAAAGGAAACTGAGTTCCTCGTTCTGCATATCACGAATGGCACCATCTTCCTCCACTGCAAAATCATCAGAGTTGTTGTCGGAGGAGTGGTCATCGTATTCGGAGAGCTGATCATCTCCTGGGTCCCTCAATGTAGGTGCGCCTTCTCTTCCCTCTTGCTTTGAAAATTTAGGTTGTTCTACTCTTTCAACTGGTGCAAACTCTAGCCATTCTCCCTGGTGGACAGCAGTCTGATACAGGTTCAGACGGAGAGTACCAGCCTTATACTTGGTGGTTTCTTGTCCGACAGTGCGTTGTTTAACACACTTACCATGTGTGTTTGCCCAGTTTCTCATCAGATCTTGGTCAGCTGAACTCATGACTGGCAGGTTTTGTTGTGTCATCCTTGGAAAATCTTGAAGGTGAATTTGTGTCGAGGGTACAGGATAATACGATGTTGAGTGTGTGAAGTAAAAAGCGGACCACTGCATCATTCTTTTTGCTGATTACAGGGCTGTAGTCCCAAAATCCCTGGCGTAGTGTAACTACATACATGTTGGATGTTTGAAATGGGAAACTGCGTGGAGGTTCTTGACTTTCGTGGTGAGGAGAGCTTCAGGGTTAACTGTAAGTGCTGGATTTATTTTTGTGATGTTGCTCTGTAACCTTGCCAGTCCCTGATTTATCATGTTAACAGACCTGGTTGTCTTGCTTGCAACAGTTCCTTCAGGTCCATTGGTCTCCTTGCTGTTGCCCAGTAATGTCTGCACTGATTGAACAGTGCCTTGAAGGTACCCAGAAACGAATTTCATCATCTCTCCAGCTTCTTGCAGTGTTGAGGTGTGAGTTCGCTTGTGCTTCTGATGCACGGAGAAAGATTGGTACAGTTTTCCAAGGTTTTCCAGAAATTTCACTACACATCCAACATCTGTTATTAACTTTACTGCTCCAACCTGTGCATCAGTGATAAAAATATTCTTCTCATTCTCCACGCAAATACCCATAGGCTGGGAAAATGAGGCCAGAGTGCCATCGTTGTTGCCTTCCTCTCCTGAGCCTGCAATGATTTGAATGGTCCCATTTGAAGAAACCTTCTTTATCTGCCTTCTCTCCATATCTGTAAAGAGTCTCTCCCTAATCCCCGAAAGGAGCAATGCCTCGTACTTCTTTACAAGAGGGAGTGCCATTTGACAGTAGAATGGTCTGTTCTCGTGTTGCCATATCAATCTTAGCTATGCCCTTGTCATTCAAAATGACAAGTGTTCGATTAGAAATAAACATGGCATACATGGACTTGCAGTCACTGGGATATCGGGAAAATTCCTTGACAGCCCCAGTGATCCCAACACCGTTCAGTGTTAGATCCACAAGTTACAAACAAGAGTCACTGTTCGATGCCATTGCTATCGTATCAACACTTACAAGACAAATGCTGTCTGCAGTCACCTTCTTGTCCATGTTTACGGCAGTAGATACTTTCCCTGACTTTTCATAGTCCTCCCTCAGTTGCGCAAGAGAAGTTTGAAGTTGTTCTTTAAGCTCCAGTTTAGTACCTTGATGTGGCAGTCCTCTGCACTGGAGTGGATCCTGGAGTGACTTCTTCGTTTTAAGGTTGGAAGGCTTTAAAGTGATCTTCCGCTCTACTTCTACAACAGTGACAGTCTTTTTCACTTGTTCCACCACCAGGGCGACACCTTTGCCATTTAAATTTAACATGTTCTTCCATCACTTAAACCAGATTTCACCACACTAACGTGAACTGGGTTGTGTAGGTCACAGTGGAAGCTGTAAAGCAAGAGAAACAGCACAAGAGTTTAAAAAGGGCAGGGATGAACAACAACACCACGCAAAACAACATCAAGACCAGTTGAAAGCAGCCAAGGAACAATTGACTACCATAGTTGCCAAAATACATAATTTGAAAGGGCCTTTCCAAAGGAGATTGGATGGTGTACTAGAAAGGATGAATTTAAAGAGGCAAGTGTATCATAAAGGGGCTCTGGTTGGTAATGATGTTGCCAAAATTCTCCACCCTGAAAACGTGGGAAAAATTGTAAATTGTTTAAAACCACTCAGAGGGAATCTTCAAAATGGAGAACATAAAGTTTTCAGTGATCAAAGAAGCATGAACAAGGTGTCAACATTTTTGACAAAACTTTCACACTGTCTCCAGCTGTACTCACCCAGTACTCCTCTCTGTCACCATGAGGTAGCCTTCCTTGTGGTCCGATGTGCTAGCTTTGGTCACTGGTTTCCTATAAACTTTCCAAACACCAACTTGCTTCAAAAGTTTCATGCGTTAACTTTCCATGTCCCTAAGAAAGCCATTTGCAAGCACACCATGGGCATGGAAGCTGAACACTGCTCAGAAAGTATACACCCAGTGGTCAACAGGCTTGAAAGGACTTATGCAACTACACAAAATACATGTGATTGCTTGGCACTGGTAGTAAAGAGCCAGTGTTAACACATCTTGTGACAACAGAAAACTGCAGTAGTATAGAAAACCAATTTCCTTTACACCATGTAGGGCTTAGGGGTATAGTATCACACAATCAAAACCATTTCTCTCATTTAGGGAAATTGCCACTAACTGGTTTGGCATTTAACTATTCTTTTAGAGAATTGGCATTTACTTGTAAGGCATGATTATTTTGATAGCCAGTGGGCAATGTACAAAAATAAGAAGATGTAGTTGTCTGCACAGGACCATAGTAGCACCCTGGTGTATAATTATGTTATGCAGCACTTCATCATTGGTATTATATAAATATTTTAAATGATAAATGTACATAAGCATTTTAACTACTGCAATTACCACAGAATACCACAGTATTATTTAACCTAATCTACGAAGCTCTATGAAGCTAGTGTCCTTGTTTACTGCAGTTGCTACTGCTATTTTAAATTATATTTAATATAAGGCATCAAATAAGAGATCTCAAGAAATAGACAATTAAATGAAATTGTTAGTTAAAAGAAGCATATAAATAGTTTTATGTTGCCGTCTTATTGAAACCTGAGGGGAAGTTGTATCATGGTGCAAAACACTGCTACATATAGAAAAAATATACAGACATGCAAATGTGTATAAAAACCATTTCATTGGAGACATTATAGCACATCTTTGTCTGGGAATAAAATTGCACTTTTAATTTTAATCGATATTGCACAAATAATCTTAACAAGTTGCACAATTCCCAGTGAAGTAATGTTCCCTGGAGGGTGGAAAGTAATTTGCATTTACTTAAGTTTTTCATTCCTTTGCTTACAGCGTACCTTAATGTAGCCACCCAGCAAAGTTTTTTCACAAGTTTAATAGCCAATCAGAGAACAAGAATTTCTTTGACTGGTAACACAGCCTCCTTTCAATGTTAAAAACATCACCACGAAACTGTTGATCTCATTTGTAAAGAAAGTTGTGGTGTTTGCAGTACAGAGCTAACTAACTTGCGAAAAAAGTTTGTTGGGTAGCTACACTAAGTGCGTCCAGCCATAAAGATTGGCATAAAAAAGCTTGCACCTCTTTCTCAACAAATCAGAGACAAAACAAAAACCAGTCATGACTTGCTCATGTAAGTTTTTCAGAGTTTTATACTGGCTAAGTGTAATTGCTTTGAGTTATGAATGGTTGAATGGCTTGTAAGGGGCCAATTATTTTGGGAGAGGCTTGCAAAACACAATAAGCCACAATTACAGCTGTATGGATTAGTTGCTTACAAATTTGTCATTTGAGAAATTTAATTTCACAGATTTATTTTCTTTTTTTGGTTAATTTCTGTAGCCTTTTTCTTTTCAGTCTTTCCTTTAACTCTTCGCAAGGGCGCAAATGATGCTACGAGGGACACAAATAAACTATATGACCGACAAAAGTCATGCGATTATCATTATTATCAATACACAAGGCCAAATCGTACAAATTCATTTAATAAGAAAAAAATGTTTAACAGAGATGTAGCATGAAACTTTGGTATGGAAAGTTGTTGCTACAATACGAACAGCTAAACAAGAGCCAAATAAAATTCCTTTTTGTTTACAATAAAATGTCAAATATAATCTAGTTTTAAAACGATTGGTAACAATGATTAACAAAAAGACAGTTTACATTTAAAAAAATGATAGTCTTCCCGTTCACAGGCAATGGACTCAGACTGTCTTTGCTAATTTCATCAAATAAGTTACAGCTTTTAGTCGCTATCGTCGCTCTCGATTATTCGGCAGCGTTTGCGGGTTGATGGCGACGGTTCTTCATACTTTCCGTGATAAATGTTCATTGTTCCAATCTGAATATGTTGGGTGCAATTTTGGTACGGCTGTGCCAAGGAAATAAATTGGTTTTGGAGAAGAGACTGTGGGTTTAAGTTTGAGCTAGGACCGGCTGACGGGCCCGCGACATTTTGCCTTGTGATTCCTGAAGCTTCTTGCTGAACAGTGAGTTGTGGCTGAAATGTGTCACTTAAAATCTTTGAACACTCTCTTTTTTGTGCACTTGTTGTCTCGCTGATGTAGTGGGAAAGGCTTCGTTCATCTTTGTGCTTTGTGATTGCACAGATTTTCCTTGCGTCCACACCGCGCTGGAACAAAGAAGTGACAGTCGATGCACGAATGCAGTGATTCGTGTACCGCTCCGATAACTCTGCTTTGATGGAAATCCTTTCCATCATCTTGCTGATAGTATTTTTTCCCATAGGCTCATTTCTGTACCAGTGTCGGGTGCTTGCAAAGTTTACATTCTTGGTGGTAGCTTTGCTTGGAGTCTGAAACAGTGCCTTACAGTCGGGATGAGTCTTGCCAAGGTAAAATTCAAACGCAGCCACTGGATCAAGTGCAGTTGAAGTTTCGTACATACGAACATCCGAGTATGACTGCTCAGACTGTTTAGCGCCTCCTTGGTAATTTTTAGTTTGTTCAGTAAGTTTTTTGGTGATGTAACGGGCTCCAGTGTCATCAGTTTTTATTTCAAATGACTGCCTTGTAAGCTCCCGCCATCCCTCTCTGCCGCGGCGAGCAAAATGAAAACACAACGAAAACCAAATAAACTCAACTAACTTCTCCGCATCTTTCCCAACGCCGTCCGTGTTCTGCCCTTCCATGAAGTATCGATTCAATTTCTGCATGTCTCCTGACTGAATGGATGATTTGTGTTTTGGTTTCGCATTGTTTTCTTTCGTAAATAGCTTGGCCTTCGCTTCAAACATTTTGTTGGCAGACATAAATTCGCTGTCTTGCAAAATGTTTATGTTTTGGCTGAGTGGAGCACAGGTTAGATGGCGATGAATGGCCGCTCTAATTCCAGTCAATGCACTTGGAGTTAATGCTTGGCCTTTCTCTGTTTTCACTTCAGCAAAGAACTTTCAGAGAATTTCACTCAAGTCCGTTGCACTTACTGTTTTGAGATCCACTGTAATTTTTCTTTTCTCACACCATTTCTCAAACTTTTTTACTCCCCACTCAGTTGCTCTCTTGGTGTTTTTCGCTTGAGCTTTTTGCTCAATCTCATCCAGTTGCTTGTTGTCTAAGTCCGAGTTTTGACTAGAAAAAAGCTGAAAATTTGGGAGTTCTTCCATTTTAAAATGAAATTTCCAAACGGCAAACATTCACTACGCAAGCTGTTCGCACCTGAATGGTTTTCCCGCGTCAATAAACGTAACCTGATTGGTTAATATTCATCGGATGATGAACCGAGAACCAATCAGCTGCAGGGCCGTTAATACATTAACGGCCCGCTAGGAGTCATTTGCGGCCCGCAAAGCGCGTGTTTTCAAGAGGGCGGTTTTCAATTTGGCCGCGTATATTGATAATAATGTCTTTTTTCTTCTGGGCTTCTGAAATGTATTAATTTTTTAAGACCAAAAATTCCTTACATGTTTCCTTTTTAATGATAAAACCAAATCAGGAAAAACTGAATTGGCGAAAGCAAGCTACCATTTTTCCTTCTCATGTACTTCTGGCCATACAACACCTCTTGGTTTTGACTGACGAACAACTGTACTTCTTCAAACATAGAAAAACGTGATTATTGGTGTAAACTCCTCACATTACTCGAAATATTCCTCAGTTAAATCTGGGGAATAACCTAGAATATACTCCAAGTATTATTCCCAAAGTTTCGAATTTTGGAATTTACTTTTGCGCATTTAGTTTTCATCCCTAGAAAAGTGCCTGTTTGAATAGAATTGAACATTTTAAACAGATTGAAAATATTTTCAATGCCCACACAAATTCCGAAGTGTTAAAAAAAGCCTCACAGCAAAAGGCTTTAAAATTGGGCGGGCTATTTGAAAACCTTTTGAAGGATAATGAACACAATAGCCTCTATTTTGTGCAGAAAATATGCTTGGATATTTGTACGTTGGACATTATCTTTTCCTCAAAGCTTACCGTTTTCTTCAAGCTTTGCTCTCAGAAAGCTATTCGAGCCTTGGAACAGTTAATATCTGCAGACAAATACTTGATCAGTCAGTCCTCACAAAATTAGTGGAGCTTATTGTTTATATATCTGCGAGGATCTTATAAATCAAACCTTGGACATCTGGCAAATACTAAAACCTTGGAGTTGTTGTTTTCAATATTTCTCAGAATGCATTCCCAGATATCTTTTATGATTTTCTCTGCATAAATTTTTTTATTCTTTTTCTATGCATACAGTTCACAGTGTTGTGTTACCTAATGGTCTCGTGGAATCATTGTGTCCTGCCCTGTAATAATGATAGGCTACGTAGATAGGTCTGCTGGTGGGTTGTTGGGGATGAAGGAAACACATGGCAAAGAATTGAGAGATGTTACAGCCATGATAGGCACACGTAGTAACTGTGCACACACTCTCATGATTAAGTCACCAATAGCTGTATCAAACATCCCTTGCCTCCTGAACTGCAGTGCCTCTTGTAATTTCCTCCTTACTTTGACCTGGAAAGAAAGCTAAAATCTCATCACATTTCAATATTTTGTCAACAAACAAATTACGCATGGTGATTGTGTCTTCATCCTCAGATTTACATTGACCAATCGAATTTAAGTGAGTTGAAATCTCGGGCTGCTGTGGGTCACAGACAGAACTCAACATTCAAGCTAGAGAGCGAAAAGCACACTCTCCATCTTTTGGTATCACTTTGGTTGTTAGATTAAATCCTCCTAGATTTCTTGACAGGGCTTGAACATGTTCAGCAACATCACATTCATCATCCTCATTCTGAACCTCTTCTGTATGGCACATTATTAGACTGGTTGGCATGTTATTTAATAGTAAAAGATTGTCGGCATTGAATGACCTGTTGAAGACGGTTTCTGTAAATGTCAATATAATTTCATAAATACCCTCAGGTGCTTTCAGGATACCTTCTGCCACCTTTTCTGAACAAACATCGTCTATTGTGACGAGGCTTTCAGTGTTAAACACTGGTGATATTAGAAACTCTCTTGAAACACTTGGTTCAATGACACCTTCCTGCTCTTTCGTTTTAAATGGTGCCCATGTGGTCGGTTCATTATCAGTGCTCCGGTTCGAATGCTGTCCAACAGGTGGTACACATTGCATCTTAGAGTTGTAACTATGCTTTCTATTAGAGGTTACCCGCTTGCTGTGTTAGTACAAAATAATAGTTAATAGAGCCACTGCTAGTTCGATGTTTATTTGTGTTGCACCTCATAAAAGAGACCTGTTCAAAAGTGGATAAAGCTGTTCATTTTTTTCTGTCCTAAATCCCGGGGGTGTATCAGAGAACAACCCTTCCTAATATGTGCTCTAAGGGCTTCGATCTGTTTGAGACATACTAAGGCTTGCTTGTGTTTTGTAGATGACAACACCTCCGTCATCACCAAACTTTTTAGTTGGCAATCTAAAGCCTCATTGGATGGAACAAAAACTTTGTCGTGTATGATAGAAAATGCTTTCCTGTGTGGAGCTTGAGTCAGGTACCGTTCAAGACCCGCTCAAATGGCTTTCATGGAGTTTTGCGAATAGTGTTGCCCACTAACTGTATGTGCCTTCACGAAAAATTTGGGAAGGGCTTCAGCAAGTCTTTCTGATGGGAACTCTAATGCTCTCCGTGATTCCTTTCTCTCTAGACCAAGCTTAAAGGTAAAAACAATATTATTGAATTTAACTTTTATTCAGTCTTATGGTTTCTTGGTGAATATCTTTTAATTCGTCAAATGCATTGTAACTTTGTAACAAATATGTCCTATTAAAAGTTTCCTTACCTTTAAAAACTTTAACTGCATACGAATTCGCCTTTTTGGTTTTTTGGGGTACTCCCTCATTGACAAGGATAGTTACATCTTCATTGACCTCAGCAAATCGAGTAGCCATATTATTACAACGAAGCCTGCTTGTTTAGTACAGAAAAATTTTCACGGACAAGTACTATCCACCTGGGTATTTTCCACAGATGTGTATTATGGGCTGATAGTGTCTCTCCATGCATGATCACATCATGTGATCAATTTAAACTGTAACTTCAGGTTCACGGTGACTGTTGAAAGGCTGAATTTTCATGCAGTACTCTACAGGATCTTTAAAAAGATCGTTCTCCTCCCACTAGAGGAAGTGAAGCAGGTCACGGTGCTCGGGATTGACATGGACTTGATGGAACATGCCCATAATGTCACATGTCACAACAATGGGCTCTTGTCGGAATCTCAACAAGACACCAGTAAGATTGTTCGTCAGCAGAGGACCTTGCAATAGATTCTCAATCAGGGAATTGCCATTGTACTCTTGACTGCAGTTAAAAACTGGTCTTAACTTCTTTGGATGTCTTGAACCGTAATGAACAATGTAAAATGTCATGCTGGGCTTCATGTCAGCATCACTTGGACCCTTTTTGGCCTAGCCATTTTCACTCATATCTTCCATGAACTTCATGTGCTCTCCCTTATATTCTTCATTACTCGGTGATGTAAACCGTTTCTTGAGGTGGTACATACGACAGACAGCTTTCCTTTACAGGAGTGGAAGTTTGTAATGGCCGTCATCACGTCTGTTTATGCCCATCTCTGCAATGTTCAGAAACCTCCTGTCTTCCTTAGAAAGACCTTGTTGAGCCAAGTCGTTATTTTCCGCAATGTCCATTTCAAGCATTTGCTTTACATAGGAGGGGTTTATGATTTCTTTAGTCTTGTCTTCCAGGATAAAACTAACATGGCTTGTTTCAGACGTGTTCTCATGTGCTATAATCCTGTTGCATGTTACTATGCTGTCTTCATCTAGGGGGTCTGTCAAAGACTGGCTGGTCTGACTATGCACCAACCAAGGAGTGTTGGGACTGTGTATGGATCTTTGCTTTTACCAGCTATCACTTCCTTTGGTTTAATCGCCTTCGGGCAGTTGGATCCGATCAGTAATTCTAAGAAAATTGGAATGGTTTCAAAAGCAGCTCCCTAAAAGAGTTCTTTAGGCAAAGTTTTCTGGAATTTCGATTTTTCAAACCTGGCCAGCCATTCTCGATATTTCCAGTCAGTGACTCAACATTTGTAGGACTCAATTAGATTACAACAGGCACAAAGCTAGGGTTCCTCAGGACAAGATTGCTAAGTGCTTAAGCGCCATTCACTCCCTTTTTACTCAAAGAAAAGTAACTGCGTGACCTACAGTCCCTTATCGGATTGCTTAACTTCACTTATCCAGTCATCGTACCAGGTCGGGTGTTTCTCCACCGACTAATAAACCTTACAACAGGGATTAAATGGCCCTTACATTACATACGGCTGACACAAGAAGTAAAAAAGGATTTGATCATATGGTATCAATTTCTCTTGGAATTGAACTGTAAATCGTTTTTCCTCGAGGAAGCCTGGCATGCGTCACCCTCTTTACACTTCTACACCAATGCTGCTAAGTTGGTTGGGTATGGTGTAAGTCTAAGGACATTTCATTTTTTGAGCTTTATTGTTATAGGCCTAATCTTGTGAGCGGATCAACTCCAAATAAATGTGTGATTTTTGTTTTAGACAACAAGTGTTGCACACATCATTAACAAGCAAACCGCAAAACATAAGGATTTGCTTGGGTTGTTAAGGCATGTGGTTCTGACCGGTTTGCGTTAGAATAGTTTGTTCAAAGCAAGACACATCGCCAGAAGCAAAAACATATTAGCTGATAGTCTCTTTTGCTTACAGGTGGAGAAATTCCAACACATGTCTTGCTGCATGGATACATCTCCAACAAAGATACCAGCCCACTTTTTGCTGGGTATCACCATAACAAAGCTTATGGAGACTAGCTTAAGCCCATCATCATTCAGTATGTATCACCATCCGTGGTTTTTGTTTAAGGACTTTGAGTAAAATCAATTACATGTCAGGCACATTAATTTTCCTATTCATTCCAACACATTAGCTCTTTTTATTGCTAATTTATATAAACAAGGTTATTCCTCTTCTATTGTGGTAACATACGTCTCAGCCCTAGGATACATTCATCGAAAAGCAGGCTATCATGACCCATGTTTCCTTTTACTTAATTGAAAGTGTTGTCATGTAAACTATGCTTGTAAGACATGAAGTTTTGGAATGATAGTCCTTAGAATTCTGTGTTTGGCTTTCTAGCATAAATGAACAAATGAACCTTGAACACAGCCAAACGTTTCTTTGGGTGATGACAAAGGAAGAAAGGCCTAGTTCCATGTCTTAAAAGCAATACCAAATTAAAGAATTATCTTTAATCAACTTTGGAACTTGCCTTAATTACTGGCCTTTCCCACAAGCTTCTCTTGGTGATATCAGTGGTCAAAAACCAATCATTAAGAACGTTGTGCAAAAGCGTATTGTTCTTACAAACACTTCATGCAATTGTTTTTTGAGTAATGGATGCACAAATTGCTACTTTTTTATAGTCTACAGACAGCTTTATGAAGACAGCAATTGCATGGCTGTCAACAATGTTAGATGGCTCTGCTTCAAGTTTCACAAATATGTGTCTGTTTTGTCCATATGCATGTTCAAATGCCTCTTTAAGGGCTTCTTGTTGTGATGTTGAATAGCAGGTTCTTAACACTGACTGGTAGAGAGTGTACTGTTGCTTTAACAGCCTCGTCATCAACTGAGTCATTAGCATCTGCCTCTTCATCATCGGGGACAGTTGATGCTGTTGAAGCACTAACAGAGGACTGGGGTGTCAGGGTTGGCAGAGCTGTCTTTACAGAGATCAGTTCTCACAATACTGTATACTTCCTTCCATTCACATAAATTTCACAGTGGCAAGTACACAGGAATGTACCTTGCTCAATGCTGGGTGATGAAATAAAATCTGTCCACATGAATGAGTTGGATTTGAATTTCATGGTGTTTACCACCACCACCTAAAATTTGGTAAACCAGTGTTTCTAAGATTTCAACATTATGTAAAGATTAAAAATTAATTAAAAATATATAAATCAAACAAGATATTTCAGTTCTGAGTGCAACTAGGTGGTGGAGTCAGTTGACTGTTTCTAACAAAATAAAATAAAATAACAAATCGAAAACAACATACCATCAGATAATGTGGCCTGACCTTTGGATGTCCCATGACCATTTTGGCTAGTCTTGGTTGTCTAAATAGTGTATCACATTAGACAAAACAGTTTTCCCAATATAATGTTGACATACCAAAAGTGTAACAGGCATACTATAGTCTAATAATTTTATTTACCTCTGCAAGAAGAAACCTATTCACTTTCTTTCCACTTTTGGGATCAATAGTCCCATCAGCCAGATCACTGGAATAGGAATCTTCTAGATTTCTACTCAAAGTCAATGATTAACAAACACTACAAGACTCAGATTTGCCAGAAGACTGGTATTATGGTTATTACCTAGTGTTACGGATCACGAATATATGCAAATTATATGTAAATTAATGACGAATATATGCATTAATGATTAATCATTATGAATCATGCAAATATATGCATTAGTGATTAATCATTATGAATCATGGTTCATAGGTTTCATGGTTTCATAGGTTTCTTGGTTTCACAGGTTTCATGACTTCATAGGTTTCGTGGTTTCATAAGTTTCGTGGTTTTATAGGTTTCGTGGTTTCATAGGTTTCGTGGTTTCATAGGTATCGTGGTTTCACAGGTTTCGAGGTTTCATAGGTTTCATGGTTTCATAGGTTCCATGGTTTCATCGGTTTGATGGCGTCATAGGTTTCCTGGTTTCAAAGTTTCATGGTTTCATCGGTTTTGTGGTTTCATAGGTTTCGTGGTTTCACAGGTTTCGAGATTTCATAGGTTTCGTGGTTTCACAGGTTTCATAGGTTTCATGGTTTCACAGGTTTCGAGGTTTCGTAGGTTTCCTGGTTTCACAGGTTTCGTGGTTTCCCAGGTTTTGAGGTTTCATAAGTTTCGTGGTTTCACAGGTTTTGAGGTTTCATAGGTTTCGTGGCTTCACAGGTTTCGAGGTTTCGTAGGTTTCCTGGTTTCACAGGTTTCATGGTTTCCCAGGTTTTGAGGTTTCATAGCTTTCGTGGTTTCACAGGTTTCGTGCTTTCATAGGTATCGTGGTTTTATAGGTTTCATGGTTTCGTGGTTTTATAGGTCTCATGGTTTCACAGGTTTCATAGTTTCACAGGTTTCGTTGTTTGACAGGTTTTTCATAGGTTTCGTGGTTTCACAGGTTTTGAGGTTTCACAGGTTTCGTGGTTACACAGGTTTCGTGGTTTCCCACGTTTTGAGATTTCAGAGGTTTCGTGGTTTCCCAGGTTTTGAGGTTTCATAGGTTTCGTGGTTTCACAGGTTTCATGGTTTCACTGGTTTCATGGTTTCACTGGTTTCGTGGTTACCCAGGTTTCGAGGTTTCATAGGTTTCGTGGTTTCATAGGTTTCATGGTTTCCTCGGTTTCATGGTTTCACAGGTTTCGTGGTTTCATAGGTATCGTGGTTTAATAGGTTTCATAGTTTCAAAGGTTTCATGGTTTCATAGGTTTCGTGGTTTCATGTTTCATGGTTTCATAGGTTTCGTGGTTTTAAGGGCTTCAAAGTGTCCTGGCTCCTTTTTCCACTTGCTTGGGAAAGAATTCGCTGGAGTCTATCGTGACCGTGAACTTCTCAATCAGTAATCCCGCCAAAATTTTAACTCCATTGTGGAAAAGGCATCACAATATTGCAATTCCAATAGTCGTTCAATTTGTTCAGAAGCAAGTCCCTCGTCAACTA
This sequence comes from Orbicella faveolata, assembly GCF_042242905.1. Lineage (NCBI taxonomy): Eukaryota > Metazoa > Cnidaria > Anthozoa > Scleractinia > Merulinidae > Orbicella > Orbicella faveolata. The sequence goes on from NW_028301576.1 coordinate 25,658,328, forward strand.
GTTTTTGAACGAGATGAAGGGCATCCTTTGTAAAGCCAGACTTGTGAAACAAACAAAACGGAATTTGAAAAAGATATGAAGAAGGAAAGCTCGACAATATGGAAGGATGGCAAGACGAAATGTCGTGGCCCTTACAACAGCGGTACATACAGCTAACAAGGAGAATACAGCTGTTAGTATGATAAAGAAGCCGGCCATTAAACCAATGATTCATTCTTGATAAGAAAGAATGGGTTTTCATATCCGTCTTGTCTGCGTCCTCCAGGCATGTAGGGCACAAAAATGATAGAGTATTAAAGAGATAAGGAAACTGAGCCAATGGATCCCACAGAATGAATGGATACTGTAAATATCTCTGCCAGTCAATTCGTGAAGAAGTAAGGGGGCCACAATCTGAGTGTCGTATTTCCGGTGACGGCACATTTTCTTGAAGGCGAACATTTTCGTTGAACTGATGCGTGGCTTCTTTCAGTACTTCCTGCATTATTTCATTTATATCAAATGCACATGTGTATGACATCAACGCCAATATGCTGTTCCGAAAACGTGGAGTGCGGAGTGCGCGGAATAATCTGAAAATAATCGAAACCGGGGGAACTAGTAATACGTTACGCCTCTTCAAGGCGTTCAGTTAGGCCCTCTTTACACGACCCCGGGTGAATCATTGCAGAGAGTGCTAAAAATAAACAGTTTACACCAACCCGGGCTATCAGTCTGCAATAGCGTGTGGTATACTTCGAGCTTGACCCAGGCCAGCCTTTCTTCTGATCAAAAACTGAAAACATGGACTAGAAAGATGACAAACGCAAAAACTAGAAAGTATTACGGAATAGTGGGAGGTCCTGATGTAGAAACCCAAAAAACAAAACAACATGATTATTTGACTGAAAGTACCAACCTGTGTTAGTTTTTGGCCCACTGATTTATACATGTGAGAATGGAAGAAATTTCAACCCTTCTCGCCAGGTCAACCCGTGTCTCGACATACCCAGCAAGGGGGGCTGACCCGCCTTGACTACTTGACTACATTTGACTACAAAAGGATTACCCGCTGCAGTGATTCAACCCGGGGTAAAAGGCAACCTGGGGTCGTGTAAAGAGGGCCTTAGTTGGGGCGTAGCGCGAAAAACAGTGGGCGAAAAAATAGGGGAGAAATGCGGTGAGATAAAGCGCTTCCTCCATATTTTTTCGTTCACTGTTTTTCGCGTTGAGCCCCAACTAACTGAACGCCTGGAAGAGGCTTAACTTATCCCTAGTTCCCCGTGTTTCAATTATTTTTGGACCCAAATCATTTTCACGGCGTGAATAGCACCGTTAAAGAATTGTTTTCTTTGTTTTGCGTTAACAGCCTTCATGTAGTGTGTACCAACCTTCCTTTATTTCCAAATTGAAATCAGTAATTTTCGAACGGAGAAGATATTAAATTCCAACAGAAAAAAAAAAACATGGCCGCAGTGGCACATGGAATTGGTGAGACAAGCGTCGCTGCCAGTTAAATGGGTTTTTTGGGAAAATAATTTCAAATTTGTTTTCTCAAAGTGCAACTTTACCTGTGTATTTATTTGTTTCTTTAATTGTCAATCCAGAATTAAATATATTACTATTTTTCAGTGCTGAAAAAATTGTCAAGGATTTAGTTTGAATTTCATCAATCATGAGAACTTTAGGACACG